>NC_084601.1:31774128-31891628 GCF_033807715.1 Cololabis saira | reverse complement strand
GGGTATACTTATGTTATACTGCTGTAATGCTCGTGTGATTCAGACTAATAATAATAAAAAAAATTGCCCTTGATGCACCGCAAGGAGGAGAGTTGTGGGAGTGAAACGGTGATGGTGTGTTTAGAGACGCCGCCTCCAGGTGGGAAACAGCAGGAGCGACACACCTGGAGGCGTCAGGACTGATCGTCTGTGTCCTGGAGGACAGGAGTTGTTTCTACGAGTAACTCGTGTGGCATCTTAGTTTGACTCCTGATTCTTTTGGTTTTCGCTTCTTTTTTAACACTAAAAACCATTTGAGGCATCACCTGCATGTTGAGGTAAAAAGTACATAATTTCAGTGTTTGCTAAATCTCTACATATGTTTTTGAAATGTACAATTATGTATGCATTCTAAACTGTAAAAATGTTTTTGTTTTCACAATTAAGAAAATAAATATATATGTTCCAATGTGTTAATAAAGCTGGTCAAAAAGACAAAAGAATTAACAAAATGACACCAAACACGGCAGCGTGAGCAGGTTTTACGGTGAAATGTGGAGGTAAAGGCGACACCTAACTGATGTTCAGCCACAGGCTTTAACCACCAGCCCAGCGTTCACATCCCTCCTGTGTTTCTGCTCTTAAGGTCTCTTAAAGTCTCAAAATAACAAGTTAGAATCTGTCTGGTGGCGGTTTCTGCTACCTGAAGTAAATTATACTCACATTATGTATTCAAATGACCCGTCTGGTGCTCGTGCATGTACATGTGCTCAGAATCAATATGCAGTCCCTCACTTTGTTGCCTCGCTCTGTTTTTACGAGCACCTTTTACAACCGTACAGTTAATCTGGGCTCATTAAAACCTCACATTTTTGTGGGTTGGTGTCAGAGCAGGATGTTCCTGTAATGTGAGTTTATGTGAACGCCACAAATCTGTGTGTGGATGCACTTAATTACTGCCAAAAAGTCGTCACAAGTCATTCCGGGGGCTCTTGGCTACTTTGTGTGTGCGAGCGCTGAAAGTGCATGTGGGGGTTGTAGTTGTCGTGCAGTTACACTCCGGGCTGCGGGGGTTGTTAAGGTGAATGGAGCCGGGAGGCGGTTGAATGTGCACGAGAGCCGGTGAGAGCAGTGGCTGAATCTGACACGAAAGTGGAGAAGTGCTGGAGGAAACTCCAGAAATTCACAACCCCTGCAGGGAGGGGGCTGCGAAACGGCTAAACCTAATTAGACTGAATACTTTTGTGATTTCATTATGTCCCTAAGCCCGGGGATTTGTTTTAACCTTTACATGAGTTGTTTTTCTCAGTCAGAATACTTTTTTTTTTTCCAAACCAGCATAATTCCTTAATCATCCACTCCCTTCTTCTCCATCTCGACTTCCCGTCTCTTTGTACCTTTGACTTCCCATCCCATGAGCTCTGTCAGTGACTACGTTTACATGCAATAACCCTTTTCTAACCGGAATATTAGCAATAACCAGGTTTTGCACGGCCATGTAAACACCAATAACTAGTGATGCACCGAAATGAAAATTTGTGGCCGAAACCGAAACCGAAAATAATAATAAACACTTGGCCGAATACCGAACAATACCGAACATGGTTCTTCAGCAGTTTTTCATTTATTTTGCCAATTTTTTCACCATTGCATAAATCAAATTCATTTGATTTAGGCAAGCTTTTCAAAGAAGAAAATCTTTTACAAAATTACAAGGTAGAAAATATTTATTGAACATAAAAAAATGTTGTTTTTTTTTTATTTCCCAGCAGTATGTTGTTTTGGTTCCACCTCCTGGTGAATGTTGGGTAAAATTCTTATGGGGTTAGTTTTTGGTTGGCCAACGATTTATGTAGTGCGCAACGTTACGGGACGGAGCGGCCAGTCTATTTCCTTATTTTACAACGCCGTTATTAATTGTTTGTTTTTTTTCCCCACTTATTCCACCGAACACCGAAAGTGTTTTTTTTGCCATTTTCGGCCGAACAATTTTGGTTACCGAACAATCGGTGCATCACTACCAATAACCCCTTTGAATAACCGGAATTTGCTCATATTTCTGTTTTTAAAAACCTGAATATGACCCCTGGGTTACTCCTTTTCTAACCCGAATATTCAGTCATGTAAACGCCTAACGGGATATCCCCATCAAACGGAACAGGAATTTGTTTTCTGCGCATGCTCTTTTAGCAAGAAATCTTGGTCTTTTGAGTCAAGGAAGTTCTTATAAACATGGAGAAACGCAAGACCAGGAGGAGACTAATCGCTTCATAAATGTAATGAAAGATATGAACATGTTGGCATTTGTAGACGGTAGAAAGTACGGGGATAGCCAGATTTACAAAAAGGTGAGCGAAAAGTTGCGCGAAGCAGCATTTGTACGAACGGGAATTGCGTCATGACGTTCTCCGTGCGTCGCTGGTTTGATCCAGATATCCCAAATGATAACGATTACCATGTATGCAGGGATAACCCTGTTTGCTCACGCATGGAAACAGATTATTTCCGAATGTTTCAGTAACCGGATTATTGACCTTAACCCCAATTTTGACTCTATGCAAGCATAGTCACTGTCACAGAGTATCCGTTTAAGATCCCGTCTCCGAGGACGGAGCACCGAGTTCCAAGACGTTTCAAAAGTCATCTTTTACTTTTACTCTTCCTCCCTATGATGGTCTGTTTCTGCGCGGTTTACGCCAGCTTGATCAGGTCTCCTCTTTTTGATAATTTCTTCGCTGATGACGTTGAGTTTGAGAGGTTTGGGGGTGGGGGGGAGACGAGATTAAAGGCTCTCACTCCGGTCCTTGATGAGGAGACTGAGCTACAGACATTTTAGGCAGGAAATTTCCTCCCTCACTGCAGCGTCCAGGGGCTGCATGAGGAAATGATTGGGATTGTCATGGAAACACCGGAGGGAGGGGATGGGGGGGGGGGGGGGGTGCGGGTGCGGTGGAGTAGCTATGTTAGATGTTAGTTGTGAGTCAAGTGAAGAGTGTGTGGATATGGAGGGTAATCAGGGCTAATTTGATGGCGTGTGCGTGTGTTCATGTGTGTGTTGATCTGTGTCATCGAGGGTAATCAAGCGCAGGGTTTAGTGCAGACTTACTGTGGCTCGGTCAGAGGTGAGACACGGATGAACACTCATGTTTCCGCTGTCTTTGGGCTAAAAGGTGCTTTTAATCTCCACGTGCTCATGCAAGTGCATGTGTAACACTGACTGTGTGGCGTGAGGGTAACTGATAGCTGCCATCGGTGTGTCTGAGGGTGTTATGCAGCTGTCATCCTATTAATTAAAGGAGGAATGTTTGCTTTGTTGTTTTAAATGAGTTATTTTCTCTTCTTGAGAGTAAAGAATCTTTATGTGCAATTAACTCGGTTAGTGAACCATCAGATTGCTCTCTAAAAAGTATTTGTAAGCTTGATATAATGTACAGCTAATGGACTTGTCAAAGAGCTGCTAACTGCTGCAGTGAATGCACGAGAAAATAAGGGCTCTCTGTCAATTTTAAACTCAAATGATGAGAAATCTGCAGGATCACGCCGGTCTGCAACCAGACTGAGACATTGCAGGCATAAAAAACAAGAAAAAAGAGTAATCATAAGTGGTCAGTCTAGTTTGCAATTAATATTGTAAATAATAAGAGTTCTACACTTTAGTTAAAAAAAAAACATGACTTACTGTTGTTGATGTATGTTGTCTTTAAAGTGACTTAAAATGAATATTTGTAACAAGAAAGATGCCGCTGCAGATTTTTTTTTAAGATGAAATTTAAATGACCAGTTCAAAATGTACATTTTATGAATAACATTAAGGCTTGAAGAGTTGACCGTCTCCAACTTTAAACAACAACATCAAGTGTCGTTTTGAGCTTTCCGTCGTGAAAAACAGCATAAAACAGAATAAAAGCTGTTCTAAATGTTAATGTTTCACCTCCTGCATACACTAATTGAACCTAAGTGTCCCTCTTAATGGTGTGAAACTTGCACAGAAGCAGCATGTTACCTGAGAACACTTTCTGGTTGGATTGTACTCGTGTCAAGTGTCCCCACTGAGTCAGTTCAGCATTTAAGGCGAATGAATACCTTTAATGGACGACATGTAGATTTTATGGTCCATTTATAGGGAGACGGCATGTTGCTGCAGAATGACCCGTCTTTCTCTGCTTTTTCATCCATGAACAAAAGCCGATCCGATGCAGACACGCGCTGCTTGACCATCATTCTCAAATATGAAAGGCCTTCATTTCCATTTTTCTTCTTTTCTTAACCTCCTGCTGAGAACAGCGCAGTTTCAATTCAAAGTCTTGAAGATACACCAAGTCGGGGCTGCAGGTAGCTCAGTGGATTGTGCAGGTTTGGAGCGTGACCTGCCGCCTTTCACGCCATGTTTTCTGCCCTCTCTCTGCCCGTTTCCTGCCCAGACACTTTTCCAATAAGAAAAAGCCAGTAAAGCCACAAAAGATATAATATATATAACCTGAAATCAAAGTAGGCGATACTGGATTGAATTTAAAACAAGAAAAAGCTGACATATCTTAAAGGAGCTGTATGTAAGAGCAATAATAAAACAAATCATAAAATGACCCCGATATGTCAACAGACATTTAAAAATCATGTTCATTTCAAATACTTATGTCACTGACAACAGCCCTCAAGCCAGGATATTCCAGTTTAAAAAGAGGAGTTGCAGCCCTCAACTGATGTTTATGTTGTCATTTTTTGTTTTGGCCTGAAGCTCCACCCTCCACCTATCTCCCAATCACCAAGTCAGTATTGTTTCTGAAGCTCCACCCTCCACCTATCTCCCAATCACCAAGTCAGTATTGTGTCTGAAGCTCCACCCTCCACCTATCTCCCAATCACCAAGTCAGTATTGTTTCTGAAGCTCCACCCTCCACCTATCTCCCAATCACCAAGTCAGTATTGTTTCTGAAGCTCCACCCTCCACCTATCTCCCAATCACCAAGTCAGTATTGTTTCTGAAGCTCCACCCTCCACCTATCTCCCAATCACCAAGTCAGTATTGTTTCTGAAGCTCCACCCTCCACCTATCTCCCAATCACCAAGTCAGTATTGTTTCTGAAGCTCCACCCTCCACCTATCTCCCAATCACCAAGTCAGTATTGTTTCGGCATCCGGGTTGCCAGCTCGGCTCTAATTATCGCAGCCATGGCAGCCTACGTTCCTGCTGCATTCTGCAGCCTACCTGGCAACCTCTGGTCGGGGGGAGGAGGGGGAGGGTACACGCCGCTCAACAATATTTTGAAAGTGACTGCAGTACCAGTTTTGGACATTTCTTACAGACGGCTCCTTTAAATAAAACCGTCTTTTTATATAGACTCTAGTTTGCTGTAATAATTTTATTTTATTCATGTCAGGATTGAGACTTGGGGAGGGTCAGCTAATTTCTTACTTTGTTCTGATGTGTAAAACATTTCAATTAGGGGAAATCCAGACTATAACGTTAATAAAGTTAGGGGACATCCTTACTGCTCCAGCATCATAATACCAGACTGATGTCATCACTACCACTCTAGAGGCAGATCTTTGGTCTGAAATTGTTCATCTTTTGACCGACGTGACTTCTTGGTCTTCAGGACCGGCTTCCCTGCGTGTCTTAAATGAGCAGATCACCCTGAAGGTCAGCAGGAGTCTGCCAGTGACCCGTTGAGACATCAGAAACATCTAAACCACACACGGTCGTGACTCCAGTGGAAATGGGTCGAAGAGCAATATCTTAGACGTTCGTGACCAAAAGCTGAATTGAATAAGTATCGATCCCCTCTGTGGACATCTTCTGGTATTTTTATTTTTCCAGGTCACATTTCAGTTCTAATAATGGAAACAAGAGGAAAAGAAGAAGGTCTTTTTGAACCCCTCTCTGCCAGTCCCTCCACGTCTCTCCACCTTGCCTCCCCACATCCCAAATCATCTAATTTAGATTATCCCTACTGCAGCGACTGCAGCTGAGCAGAAATGGATAGTTTTCATGGGTCTTTCCCCCCTGCCTTAATCTCCTCCGTGTTCCTGACACTAATACAGAGTCTGATCTGAGCCCTCCTGCCTCTCCCTCTGACATTCATCACCGCGCTTCTTAATCCAGGCAGGCTGCCTCTGTTGACGGGAAATAAGAACGACAAGCATGGCCTATTTTCTCGCTAACGATAGTCTCCACTTTCTTCCTTTTCCTTTTTTTTTTTTTCCACCTTTTTGAAGGGAAAATATTCACACAGAACTGTGTTTACTCGAGCGTCTAGCGAGGCGGTTGACAAGAGTCTGACGCCAACATTGATCATAAACCCGGCTCGGATCTGAGATCCATTCGTGCTGCAGATTCTAAAAACAACCTGAGTCGGTTCAAAGAGCAGCGAACATAAATGCGCTTTCAGTAATCTTGTAAAGCGTTTACTGCGCTCTATCCAGTGTGCATCTGATGGACAATGAAAAGCATAAATGAAGCACTTATTTGCTGAAACAGATGAGAATCTGTTGTTAAGTGAAGGAATGGTTATTTCTCTGATTTGGACAGACCAGAGTTACGGTTTTATAATCCCTGAAAAGAACTTGTGTTGCACTATAACTGGCTCAATAAATGAACCAGTTTAAGTCTCCAGAGGTTTGCATGAATGCATCGGCGTGTTTGTATGTTGAAAGCAGCTAAAACCGACGACGTGACGTGCATCTTTGCAGGCGACGGGTGAGCGCTCTCAAATTAGCATGCCCTGCATTGCATCATGTGTTGTTTTGGAACACTGCAGTCCCTCCTCGCCCGTCTTACTGCTCTGTCTGCAGTCTCGTCCCGCCTTGGCTGTAAGTGTAAAAGTCAAGTTTTCATGACAAGCTTATTTATTTTTAAGTTTCATTCATATGCAAACAAAAAAATAGAAGAACCTGGTTCTCTTAAAGCTAAATCATCGCCGTTTCTGGTTGTATTTTAGCGGGCTGCACCAACATTTTTGGGGAATGGGCTTAATTGATTGGTTGAGTGTGGTATTTGTTGTACTGTTTTTTGGATCCACAGAGTACAGAGCCATATATTGCCCCCTATCAAACTCTGTATTTGACGTCAAAAAAAGTGATTCCCGAAATGTTGGAAGATTCCATTAATTAAGACAAATTTGAATGCTCATTTAAACTTTGATAACGTAACAAAACTGTGGCTGCTCAAGACACACATGATACTGCACAGTATCATATAAATCCATAATTATGTTGCTGTAACTTTGTGTTCTTGAAATATCTATCGCCACATTCCCAGATTTGGAAAATGCCTACAATCAACACGTGGAAACTAAATTTTGGTTTGTCCACAACTAATTTCTTCTTCATTTTGATTTGTTATCCATGGAAAATGCAGGTAGACATTTTCTTTTCTTCGCGGGGGGGGGTTCTGTAGTGGTATATTGTCATAACACCCACACATATTAGTTATTTATTATTGTTTATTCAAGAACTCAAGAACACTAATATTAAACACTAAACGACTAAACATCGCTTGCATCTCCTAAACAAAAATGAACATAGACATTGTCGATTATACTGCTATTTTACAGTCACTTATATGCTTGCATTTTAAAAGACCAAAAAAATCTATATCACTGATATTTGTAACTGACTTTTCCAACCATATTTACACTGCTCCGCTGCCTGCCCCTCGTCAGCATGTGGTTGGTCAAGTTTCCACCTTGTTCTCAGTCTCGCTCGGTGATCACATCATAGTGCTTTGACCAAAATCGCCGTTTAAGTCGACATCAACGTTACTGCTGCTGCTGCTAGCATCTGCACTGCTGCCAGAAAGCTGTTTCTTTCTACATTTTGAAGCATCTTCTTCAAGTGACTTGGCTTTCTTTTGTCTTTACTTTTCCCATCCACCTTTCTCCTTATGTTTTCTGCTTGCCTTCTTTCTGTTGGCAGACACTAACGTTAGTCTTCTTTGTTGGTTTTTAGGCCTATATCCGATAAATGATCGTCTTAGCGCCACCTGTTGTTAGTTGATAGACTGAAAATGTTGGTTATTGAACCATTCTGGACTTTTCCAGAATGCACAGATTACCAGTCTGCCCCTGGCCACAAGCGTTTCAGCTCAGATCTTTAGCTCAGAATGCTCTTGCAGGTCAGATTTAACTGGAAACGGCACACGAGAAGTGCAACATTATCATTGATAGATGTCTAGTAGTGGTATTTGTGGTTAGTTGCGGTTTTAAAAGGAGTTGTATGTAGTATTTTCATCATAGGGACCAGTGGCCAAACATCAGGGGCATCAAGTATGTGCTGTAACTCTTTGCATCTACTGTGCTGCCTTTGATTGCATTGTTTTTGCCAAAAAGCCAATCTATCACCGCATGAACCGATCATATGTCCCAAAAAAAGTGCATTTGTTTGTGTTTCCTCTTCTGAGTCCGTTGTGTGGCGGTCAGTCATACGTCGGTAACCAGTCACCAGCAGCTACAGTTTTTGGTCCATAAAGTTGGCGATAAATGCAGAGAATTTGAGTTGATGGAATGGTGAAGGGATGAATGTTGAAGTGATAAAAACACTTTCAATTGTTCCCCAGGCGCGCAGTGACCATCTTGAACCCAATCACTAACAGAGAGGAGATGACGGCTCCCTTCCAACAGCGTTCTTTAAATAAGACCTTTTCTGTGCAAATATCCGCCATTATCCCCTCGCTAGGGACTTTGAGAGAGCGCTTCTTTTTACAGAAAATCATGCTTCCATTGTGTTTGACCTGATTATATTGAAAAATGAACATGCCAGCTCTAATGGACTTTTGGAGACTCATTGTTCTTTATAGCCTTTACAGTTTAATAGACTTTTAAGCACTTGATTAACAGACGGCCGACAGCCGCTGTAGACCTTGGACAAAACCCCATTATTCAGTTGTCTCTCACTCAGACTCTTGATAAATGCCACTAATGCCTAAAATATAAATGGTGCAATAAATATAAATAACACTTTGGCCCACATGTTGTGTTTCCTTGCCAATGGTTAAGTTTGAAAAGAGAGAGAAACTAGGACAGGGAAAGTTGGATTCATCATCCTTAATGCCTTCTGTCACTTCAATTGGATATTACCCCGACACTGTCCCCTAATTTAGACATCACATCCTTTCCCAAGAGCCCCGCCTCATCCGTGCAACCCATCTGTGTCACTCTGGCATAACCCTCCTGCCTCCCTAAGTGACGCCAGAGCAAGAGCCCCTGAAATCAAACCGAGGACTCTCTTTTTAAGTCTCCCTCATCTTCCTTCCCGCCACCAAAAACGCTCTTCTTGCTCAATCCCTCTCTTCTTTCATGTCCTTTTTTTCATTCAGTCCAGACTCGTACAGTACAAGTCTGGACCCCCAACTCATTTGTGCCACCCCGGTACAGATACACCCGGTATCCAGGGTGCTGCCGTTGACAGAAGACGGGGTCATTCCCAGAGTGATGCCCCGCCATGTGAACCTACTCTATTCTCATTTCAGTCAACCTTAGGTGGTTTGATTGGCTGCCGCCGACACGTCTGCCAGGAGAGCTGGCAGGGCCATGCTGTTATTTGCATGAAACAGAAAGGGGCTCAGACTTTCTGCCATTCTGCACAGTGGTCTAACCGCACCACAAAGAAAAATCTGCATGTGACTCACAGATGTATTAAAGAAAAACACACATACACACATTAACTGGCTTTGGCTCGATACTACTTCTTGCTTTGTTAGAGATTTTGTTTCCTCTTTATTATGGGCCAGCATGAATCTTCTTGCACAAATCCTTAGCTGTCAGTGCAAGACCCTCATTCGCACTTATATTCCTGCAGAGGAAGTGTTATTCCTGTTTGAAGTGTCCTGGCATGGGTCTTCCTCAGCAGGTGCAACCCTCTACCTCTGTGTACTGTTGGTCAGTGAGACCTGGACTTGGTTCCGGGTAACAGCAAGTAATTATTCTGCCCCATTGTTTGGCTCGGGAGACATGTGGTGAAGCCAGGATGAGAGGAAACGTTTGAGTTGGGTCCTATTTGTTGGGGGGGGGTAGGGTAAAAATGCATTGTGTTCATTTCACCCTCTTCAATTAACTCCCCTCCTCTCTGCTTCTGTGTCTGTGTGGCTTTAACCAATGACAAGAACAGAACCGGGTCGAAAAGCGAACCCTAGGTTGCTGGTCATCTTCACTGTTGTTTCAGTCCCCGACTGAAGCGAGAGTGGAGAGGCAAACGTGGCTCACACCAACGGGAAGTGTAAAAAACAGCGGACTGTTTACGTTTTTGAAAGGCTTTACCCCAGCTGGCAAAAGAGGGAGGGGCAACAGAAACCGGAGCAAACTCCCGGCAGAGCGAGCCGCTGCGAGAGAGTGAATCAGTCCCATTCAGCCTGATCCCAGCAATGACTGACTGCACCCTTACCAGGGGATTACACTGAGGAGAACACTACTACACACTTGTAAGAGGATTGTAACACATGTGCACACTTACAATACGAGAAGCACTGTGAATGCCTCCTCCAAAACAGCCATCAACTCCTTCCTTTTTCTTTCCCTCCACTCACTTTTCCACCCTTCCTTCCAACCCCTCCATCCCCTCTGCAGAAGCCCTGGAAGATCCGTCCAGTACCGGCGCCGTGGCCGGGGCAGTGATCGGCTCCCTGCTGGCCCTGGTATTGGTCGTGGCCCTCATTGCCGTCCTCCTGACCCGCAGCCGCCGCCAACAGAGGCGCGGCTACCCCAGCAGCGCGGACTCCATGGCAACGGGGAGCAGCGGCAGCAACAGTGGGGATGTCGGGAACAAGGCCCGTCTGCTCTTCATCAGCTCCGGAATCGAGAGCAAGAACGGAGCCGGCGCCAACAACACGGGGCCCATGTACACGTACCGGGAGGGCTGCGACGCCACGGGGACGCTGACGGAGAAGGCCAACAGCTACCACCACCATCACCTCCACCGTGACTCAACCGGCAACCTCCCGACCCCCCACGACATCCTCCTCTGCGCTGAGTTGGACGAAGCGGAGAGAAGGAAATTTGAGCTGGACGACAGCATGGAGGAGGAAGAGGAGGCATATGATCGGTTTGGAGTTGTCGGGGGAGGCGGGAACATGCTACAACCATCCTACCATGCCCAAGGGGTCCGTGTCAGTGAAGAGGAAATGGATGTGTACCTCGATGATGACATGGAGTCTCAGAGAGATGGCTCTGTCATTTCCAGGACTGCCATTTACGTCTGAGGATCAATGAAGGAGAAGAAAGGAAAGGAAGGGGGCTAAAAAAAATGGAAAGAGGAGATAGAGGAGGAAGTGAGGAGCTCGACACTGAATGAATCAAAATCACCTCCATTAGCTCGACACATACCTGCTTAACATTCAGCTTGATCCAGGAGTGGCCATCGATTATTTCCTCTGTGTTTCATCACGCACTGTATCGTTTTCTATGAAGAGGACTGATAGAATAATAAAAACAAAGTTAGAGAGAAGTAGTCGTGATGCTAATGGTGGCAATCGTGCACTGTGGCTTAATGTATGCTCGTGTTTGTCCTGAGGGGAGACGTTGGAGTCGGTGTCAGTGAAACGTAGCATCAAGCTGAACACATGCTGCCAAAAGCCAAGCGAAACCACTGCAGCTCCTGCTTGTTGCTACGTCCTTGTTTCTTCAGCTTTGCTTTGTGATTATCCGCTGAGTGACTGAAGTGTTTACGCTTGATGGAAAAAGCCGTTTCAAATACTCAAAGCACCATTACCGCTCTTCTCAAACCACACTGTTGGAAAGGTGCCGCTCGGAGACCACAGAGAGGACGAGTCGTTGCGAGGCCATCTGCCGGGCGACCGCCGCCGTCGGACGGTGGGGGGGGGGTCCCTGCTCATCCCAGCGATGACTGTGTGTGGGTTTGACTCCCGCTGCACCCTCCGACACCGCCTGGGTGAAGCGAGGGGCCACCAGCACCAGAACAGACCTGACAGCGTGTGCTAATGTGTGGCAGGCTGTGCTGGTAATGACGTGCGTCATCTGCATACGGGGCGCCGTTGCACTATAGCACAGATGTAGTTGTTGTCGTACATGTGTTATTGTTGTTGTTGTTACTCTTGTGTAATGGTGTTGATCTTGCAAAGGAAGAGATGCACCGGGAGCCTTGGGGGTTTCACATAGTCCCACATTGGGTCATTAATGACTCATTTAATGAGTACACACACAAAAAAGTGCATTTCTTTGTTTTCAAATCTACTTCTTCTCTTTGCTTTTAAGTTCTTTGCATTTCCTCCATGCCAGCTTTTTCTGTTCTCTCTCCAGCTCTGCCTCCATGCTCCTTCTGAACTTCTCCTAAGCATAGATTAATTACATCCCTTCCTCAGTTTCCACTTTTGTTATTTGCATTCTGGGCAGCTTAGACGACTGTGCGCAGAGAAGGGGACAACTTCTGTCTGTGCTCCTATCTGGGTCGCGCTCAATGGGGAAGAATACTCGCAGTATTTAATGTATTCATTTCTACATCGTGCAGGATGTTTTTCAAGCTTTGCACGGAAAAACACAATCCACAATTACAAGAAGTGAAAATCATCAAGATGAAACATAAAATGCTCAAAACTCAGCAAAGAGTCCACGAGATCAAATGATGTGACTCGCTTTCACAATAAAAACACGATTCTAAAAAAATTGGCCCATCACTCGCTAGTGTATATTCTTCAATTATTAAGCAAGTTGCAGTAATTGAGGAGTAAAGGCACCAACAACATGTGATCTCATGGGGACGTTCCAGAGCGATGAGCTACGAAGCTGCTGATGCTGTACGAGGAAAAACAAAAGCAGAAGTTTCAAACGGCTCAGACTGAGAAAACGGTGGGGAAGATGTGATCAGCACTGAGGAGAGATTTGGACGGTTGGTTTCATGTCGATAAGATAGCTAAAAGTTAATTGCTCTGCTTTGCAGTTGCTCTCCACAGCTGCAGCAGGACGCACGAATCCAGGCATCAGCTCACCGTTTGGTTTGATCAGGGCAGTCCTGACAAATGCAGGTCCAGATTGGATCTTTAAAGGGGACCTATTATGAAAAACACGTTTTCTCTTGCTTTAACATGTATAAAGTGGTCTCCCCTCAGCCTACCAACTCAGAGAAGGAGGAAAGCAACCAAATTCTGCAGTGTCTGTACAGCCGCCCAGATGAGCTGTCCAGTGTGATGTGGCTACGAGCCGTTCAGATTCTGCTCCCGTCGTTACGTAACGAAAATGCGATTTACATAGGTTGGCCTCCGATGCATGAAACCACGGCCACAACTAACTCCGCCGGCCGGAGCTTCCGCCATTTTTTCGTAGCGGTGTATCGCGTCATTCAGGCAGCCAATCAGCACAGTGCCTCATTATCATAGCCCCGCCCACTCAGAATCCCACATAGATAATGAGGTTAGAGAATGGGAAGTTAAAGACATGGCTCAGAGGCTGAATTTCTAATTTATTTAGCAAAAAAAATCTATTTAAAATAGGTATTAGATGCCATAATAGGTCCCCTTTAAATCTCTCCCGTTACGACATCATCTGGACTCAGGTTTGAAACTACTAAAAGTTTTTCCTTCAACAGTTTTTATTCCAGTAAGAAAAGGTTGTAACGAGTCCAAACGAAGACGTCTTGGAGAAACTGTGAGATACCGATGTAGTAGCGAGATTATGGTACTTTGAGGTCCATTAATATTAAGACTTGTAATCATGTAAATTTGTCGACCCATTAATTTTATACCTTCTGAACCGGGGGCATTAATTCTCAGTCCCAACCGTGTATTTGTAACTCCATCCTTTTGTCAGTGAGAGCGAAGCCAGGAAATGAGAGGATCATTGAAAATGTTATGCTGAGTCGGTCGGGAGACTCCCGTCCTGAACATACGGAGAAATTGGGTAAAAATACAGCTAAAATTCATCTGTGACATAATGTTAAAAAAATAATGTATATATATATATATATATATATATATATATATATATATATATATATATATATATATATATATATATATAATTTTCAAAAATCAGGTTGGTGGAAAGTCGATCAGAGTCGGTGAGCAAGTTGCACCATCTGGGGACTAAATTGACCTTCAGATACGTGTTATCAGTAGTAGACTTGGATAAATCTGTTTCCATGTAGGTTTGATTATACCTGATTTCCTAAATATTCCACTTTTAGATGGGATCAGTCATGTGACGTGTAGTAAACCCATTTGGTTTTTGTGCTTGCTGTTTTGTTTTACGGGTGAAGCAAATGTCCAATTTATATGCATTTGACATACATTTCATGATTTGGGTTGCTTTGAGAAAATGTAATTTCATCTGCTTTTGTGCGTACATTTGTGCCCATTTCGGAGAAAGCGATTACGTCTTATAGTGAATTTTATTTTGAAAGGAACATTTTAACTTTCCAATAAATAAAAACCTTTCAGAATCATGTTTATTTGGCCAAGTCAGGTCAAACAAGACCGGGAATTTGACTCGGTTATTTCGCTCACTATACAGTAAATAGGCAAATGACAGCTCTTATTAACATATATACAATTTAAGAAAAAAAGTGAAAGGTGCAGCAGTATGAGGTAGTCATGGTTATTGAAAGGTGTATTATTACAGCATATGATTGTGTTTATTATTATTAATAATATAATTATTATTATTGCACAGTGATTGATTACTCTGCGACTCTCCGAGACACATTTCACATTTGCTTAACTCACAAAACAAAACAACAAGCACAAAATCCAAATGGGTTTGCTACATGACGAGACGAAGTCACAGTTTCCAGGAGAGGTAGGAGGGTCAACCTACGTAAGAAGTCCCGGGTCCCACCAGCCGCTGCGAACCACGGTCCGTCTGGTTGCTGGGAGCAGCCCACCCAAGCCACTGCAGCGTGGTTTACAAGCGTCCCGCCACCCGGTTATACTGAATATAGTCTCTGAGTCTATTTTTGGTTCTCCACCAAAACAAATCTGTCTCAATTTTTCAAAATGAAATGCCACAAGTGGACTCGGACTCCAATATCGACCTAATTTGAACCGATGGAGGCTGTGGTTGAACTGTTTAGGCCTCGAGGAATCGGCCCGGTGTAGGAAAAAGAACCTCAACCACAGTTGGTTCCCACCTGTCGGGATCCAGGAGTTCGTCTCACCCTGTTGATCCTGTGGTACCTGCCGTGGGACGCAGGCGTCTGACAACATCCCCATCGCCCGTCTGAGTCGATAAAGGGAAATAAGCACATAGTCACACACATGTTACTGCTTCTCCGTTTTCAGAGACACTGGAAATGAATCTGGAAAATGTCATCGTAAAAGTTTTCAGCCTTCATCATGAAACGTCTTCTCATTGCAGACCAACATTGTAGCCTTCTTTAGAGATCAGGTCGCTCATTTCAAATGCATTAAAGAGGCTCTGTCTTTTCTGAAACTTCCAAATGACAAATAAAGAATCTTGAGAATGTTAAATAAGACTAATAAGACTACAGTAATCCCTCGCTATAACGCGGTTCACCTTTCACGTCTCGCTGCTTCACGGATTTGCATTGTGTTCTGCATTCTGATTGGCTAAACGGTCTCCACACTTCTTCACTTCCTGTGTGTCAATAACGTTACGGTTTAATGGGTACATGTACATGTACGTAAAACAGCTTACCAAATTTAAGTTTGCAAATATTCTCCAAAACCCATAACGTCGACAAAACATTCATCACCAATTCTCCCGTTCAGATACAATTACTCTGTAATTTGAAGCCTTGTATAATAATTGTAAAAAAAATAAAGGTTACTACTTCACGGAATTCACATATCACAGGTTCTTTTTGGAACGTAAACCCCCAGGAAAAGCCAGGGATTACTGTACAAGCATAAGTGTAAACAAGCAAAGATATCATGTATCCATCAGTTCATCCAGACGTTTTGCAGAAATAGTCTGCGTGTCAGATTGCAGAGCGACTCAGCTCCTGAATGCAGCATTTAAAGGAAACAGCGTGTGAGGCATGAGGGCACCTCTGCAGCGCAGAATCAGCAGCTTCTCGGTGTATTTGTGACCAGATCCAACTGTCCATCTATCGCCTTAGTGATCTGAACGTTTCTGAAGCTCTAATGGCGCTTTTCCACTAGTACCTACTCAGCCCGACTCGAGTCGCCTCGGTTTTGCGCTTCTCCACTAGGGGTCTAACGCGCCGAGTAGATACTTTTTCTGCAACTACTCTGCCGAGGTTCTAAGCGGCTGAGTCGGCTGCATCTGACATCATCACACTACAGGCCACCGATTGGTCGGGGGGTTGGAGTCAGACGTCTGAATCAGGAGGAGGAAATCAGTGAAAGAGCGACTTGTGCTTCTTGTTCATTTTATTCAACAGGCAATGGCAGCACAGAAGTCTGTTTCATGATCCAACTCTGAGGTGCAGATGTTCATAAACCTGGTGCTGAGGAGAGAATTAAAAAGGGATCTAGACGAGCGATAAGGAACAACCAGATCTACCAGGAGCTCTGTCTCTTCATAGCTGCTCGCGGCTACCAACGGACTTTTCAGCAGCACCGAGACAAACAAACAAAAATTAAAAAGCATCACCGCTTGAAGCTTCTCTCACCCTCATTTTTTAACTTGATATCGAACACAAGCCACAGACCCAGCAGCACATATATCATCTCCTCCAGGTTCTACATCTTTAGTGTTGTTGTCTTCTCCGTTTAGATCACACAATCAAATATGTCACAGCAGCTTCGCTCCAACCTCCTACTTCTGATCTGGGTATTGAAAAGAAACGAGGACAGGGCGAGTCGAGTCAGGCTGAGTAGGTACTAGTGTAAAAGTGCCATTAGAGCAGCTGACCAAATGACATCACATACACACATGCATCTCTTTGTCTTTTCTGTCCGCGGTTTCCGCCATAGCGAATCACTGCGTTCCATACGATGATTTGACATTTGTTTATAAAACAGATGCCCCTCCCGATGTTACATTCCCTATTCATCTCTGGTACCAACACTACGAATGGGTGGGATGGCAGGGGCCCAGCGGGGGCCCAGTCGGAGCGGTACTGCAGGTTTCAGCATCGTAACTCATGCTCTGCTATTTAAGCTCACGCCGCAACCTGAGAAACCTTACATTTGAATCTGTGGTGCATGTTTTACAGTTAGAAATATGGGGAATAAAAAAAAAGGGGGTGGGGAGCCGTGACAAAACATCGCATTACAAAATAGTTTTAAGAGTTTTTTTTCAGTTGACACAAGAATTCTGAGACAGGATCCAAAGAGGGAAGTTTTAATCAGAGGCGGTCCGTCTGATCATATTTCATCTTCTCTTTTTTAACTGTATTGAAAAGAAAACTGAAAAATACATCTATATATATATATATATATTTAAATATATATTGTCGTAATTATTAAGGTGTTATTGCTCAACATGACTTGTAACTGCTGTTCTGTGGCTTGGAGATCTGAATACAGTTTTGTCAATAAAACGGAAGTTGAGTTATTTAAAATTCAAAATCTTATGGGATTTACCTTTTCTTTTTGGTGTTAAAGAGCCTTTCAGCTCTGTGTCCACAGATCCCTCGTTGTTGATTCTTGTTGAACGTGCAATCTGTTGTTCTGTACAGAAGAGTTGTATCTGCTATCTTACAAAAAAAAGAAAAGAAAAGATGAGTGGATATGTTTCATAGAGCCTCACCGTTTGTCTGCACAAGTTGCCAACTACGTTTCAAGTAAATCAAGAAGTAGCCAAACTGTCATTTTATTTGTCACGCATATCACAAGTTGTAGGGCTTGTTTATTGTGTCTGTGCTGAAAAATTTGGATTCAAGTATTTAAGTGTTTGTTTGTTTTTTTTATGTTTGTGGGTTTTTTTTATTATCATTTAGCTCTGCAGGATGCATGCATTCTGCATGTTTTTATTTGTAATTCTTTAAAGCCACCCTATGTAGCATTACGTCTAACCCAGTGGCGAACCGTAAGCACTACGGCTGGGCCTTCACCTCATCACAGAGAAAAGAAATCATCGCGGAAAAAACTCCGTCTCTCAACCGCTCTCACCACTGCAGAGATTTGATGTCGGGATTTCATGAAGGCCTACGATCTTTTGTTTTATTCCCATCCACTTGAAATCAAACCGTTATTGGTCGATTTGCCCGTCACTCTCCACACCAAAACACAAAGCTTGGCCTTCCCCGGGTTTCGTGAAGTCCTGACCAATGAATGAGCAGCTAACCGGGCCTTAATAGAGACAGACCATTCTGATTGGATAACAGGTTTTCAGGACATGAACTTGACAGTAAACTTAATTTTAGAACATAGATGAGAGAAAATCTGTTAGATATATTGTAAAACATTTAATGAGATAGAAATAAAAAAAAAGTTGTTTTTATTGAATACTTTATTATTATCGTTATTATTATTACATGTATTATTATTTATTTTCTTTTTTTTTAGGCCTTCTCTGAAGGCGTAGAAGGCCCTGAAGGTTCCCCACTGGTCTAAACTCATGGGGACAGCATACCACAAAAAAGTTAGATTAAAAAAGTTAATCCTCTACTAGGAAACATTGGTATTACAAGACATTATTAGCAAAGTATTAGAACTGATGAAGTGCTATTGCTCCATAGAGTGGCTTTAAACCTTGAGTCCCACTATTCACATTATATTATCTGTCTGGTTTAAAATTGAAAGATACACTTTTTTTAAGGCTTTCCCCTGTTGAAATGAAATTTACCTTATTTTTATTTCATTAATTTGTCAATTACTTTATCTCTGAAAATAAAACCCATGACTTTTCGAAGGCCCACAGTTTCATCCTCCTTTATTCCACCATCGCACCTCGGCACGTGGTTTCTCCAGGTGTCTCGCGGAGCGTCAACGTTTTGAGACAGTCTGCTCTCGTCACATCTTTAGTGCCTAATTAGAGCAAAAGTCTTGTGTGACGGTTGCTCCCTCAGCGGGAAGACTCATCATCAGCCGTGGCTTTTGTTTACGCAGGATCCCAATCTGAGACAAGTCTCTGTGATTAATTAAGCAGAGCTGTTATCAGTCTATAAATACTCCACTCCCCATCCCTTCTTCTCTCAGCACGTTCGCTAGTACGGTGCAGTACGGCGCACCTGCTTGGATTTGCTCTATTTAGCTTCTTTGCTCTCTTAAGGAAAGGTAGGATACACTCCCTTCCTCCCAACGTCCCAGAAGTCACCGGCAGAAGCACAAGGTTACGAATTGTGAAATAAAATTGAAACTAAATGGAGTCGGAATTGAAAGAGTATATGAAACTACATTTCTGGGAGTAATTATAGATCATAAACTATGTTGGAAGCCACATATTGATTACATTAGACAGAGACAGAGAAATTGTCAAGATCTATTGGTATTATTTACAAAACAAGGGATCTGTTGGACAAAAAATGTTTGCACATATTGTATTTCTCTTTTATAATGACAAACATGTCATATTGTGTGGGGATTTGGGGAAGCACATACAGAACCTATATAGACCCTTTAGTTAAACTCCAGAAAAGAGTTATAAGAACAATAAATAAGGTTTCTTATCGCGATACTACTAATAAATTATTTATAGAGTCAGGCACATTAAAATTCATAGATATTGTTTATCTAAAAACATTAGAAATACTATTTCGAGTTGAGAATAAAAGCCTTCCTACTTGTATTCAAAGTTTCTTTAGATTAAAAGAAAAATTATAATTTAAGAAGGCTATGGGTCTTTAAAACATGTTATGTGAGGACTAATGTTAAATACAGATGTGTTTCATTTTTGGGAGTCAAATTATGGAAAGGACTTATTGATGAACTGAAATTATGTAGATCTCTGATGAGTTTTTAAAAAATATTGAAAGACAAAATAATTAAGGATTACACTGCAAAATGATTTGAATATAATTTAATTATGCAGAGGGATTTATAGTAAATTTTCTTTTCTTTTCTTTTGTATTACCGATAAACTGGGTTATCTTTTGGAAGGTACTGGATCGTCAAAAATAAGCTTCGATTTCAGCGTCCTCCTTTTTCGGTTACACACATTTTGTGTGTTATTGTTTATTGTGTGAAACTGATTAGTGTAAATATTTAAGATAATGTTTTGTCAGTTACATGCACACAAGTTAAGTTGCATATAATGTAATGTAACCGAAATAAACTATTTGTTCATATATTTAAAAAAATAAAAAATAAAATTCAGCCGATGGACTGCAATTCCAGACACACACCCTTCATATCTCACAGTTCATTTCCCTCGAATAGGGAGACTTAATTTTGACTTAATTTCCACAAGGGGAAGCATCCAATTTTTATTGTTTCTCCACTATTGGCCTTTCCTGCAGGTCCGTGCTGACCTGAGTTGCAAACATCAATAATAATAATGATCTCATTAACCTTATGGATGGTCCTTGTAGCATCTTGGGAGACGTGCCATCAGGCAAGGACCTGCTAATGAGGTTAAAAATGAAGCTTTATGAGAAGGATTTGTCATTCACAAACCTGAAACCCAGATTAACACTCAGAAGAAGATTAAAAAGGCACCTTGATGGATCCGACGGGTAAATTCACACGGTGGTTGAGAAGATGGCAATCAAATAAGAACGAGCTGAAACATTATGGGAATTATTGAATTAACCAGACTGAAACGGATCGACCTCATTTAAATTATTTAGTTAAATACATCCACTCCCATTTTTCAGGCATATGACAAACTTTTAAAAATGGTTGGCACAGTAATTTTTGCACTCTGGTCCCCTTCTTCTTCTTCTTCTCAAAAACTGTCCTGACTTTATGGATATTGAGTGAGGAAGTGTTTGAGTTGTTATTTTATCCCAATCAAATGTGTAAAGATGCTGTGTTACAACCAAAAACGTAATAACGGCCAATAACGTAATAACTGCCAATAATGTAATAATTTTGGCCATTTCAAATGTAATAAAGCCTATAGTGTAATAATGTGCCAATAATGTAATAAAACTTTTGAGTCAATAATGTAATAACTTTTTGCCGATAATGTAATAATTTTGTAATAATTTTTTAATACCAGGCCAATAACGTAATAACCAGCCAATAATGTAATGCCTTATTACATTATCGGCAAAAAGTTATTACGTTATTGGCTCAAAAGTTTTATTACATTATTGGCACATTATTACACTATTGGCTTTATTACATTTGAAATGGCCAAAATTATTACGTTATTGGCCATTATTACGTTTTTGGTTGTAACATGCTGCAAGAAGGTCCCTACTTCGACTCCCGGGCCCGGCAGGAGTCTCTGTGTGGGCTTTGCATATTGTCCTCCTGTTGCGTGGGTTTTCTCCAGGTTCCAGGTTTTGTCCAGCGTCGGCTGATAGCTGTGAGTACGACCGTGTGTCCCCCTGCCATGGACCGGAGACCTGTCCAGGATGTCCTCCTGCCTTTCACCCATAATGCACTGGGATGGGATCCAGCAGCCCCCCGTGACCTGTATGTGATGGAACAGATGGATGGTAGAGGGAGAGCATCTGTTGTTCTCAAAGTCTCGCTGAACTTTGTGCAGCATTAATGCTGCTATGACCGAGGTGGAAACTGCTTGGTTAAAAACATTGATGCAGCCTCGTATCCCACCACAAACCCGGCTCCTGCACTTGCTGCTGACACCAGTCCGGATGGTCTTTTCAGTCTATGATCTGAATCTGTGGATTAATGTCCAAAAGAGAGATCCTGAAAGCTGACTGCTCTGACCACACTACAAACTAAAATGGGTTCAACGATATCAAGAACAATAGTGGGAGAATTATGCAGGTCTGTTCCAATAAACTCGTTAGTGGTTTATCACACATTTATTGCAAGAGAGGAGCTCCTTTGCCTATATTCACTTTTCAAACTTCATTGATACATCATTACAGTCACCTGTTGACATCATCTCTTCGTCTTTTACCTCCTTAAGGGCACTACCTTTCCTCCTTCCCAACCATCTTTGCTTTCTTGGGTTTACAAAGTCTGAAAAGAAAAGCTTTTATTTTCCTGCTTTTTTTCCATATAGTCCCAACTTTTTCTGATTTGGAGTTGTACTTTAATATGAAAATGTTCTTAAATTCACATTATTAATGGAGGGAATGCGCATGACGTCACAGATGTGACTTCACAGTGGGTTACGCCCACTGAGTGGCAGAAAGACTGAGTGGCAGAAAGACTGAGTGGCAGCGTAAACTTTCAGTTTGAGCAACTCGAAAACATCTAAAATGGGAAAGAGCTGTTGTGGGATCGACTGTACTCATAGATTTAGCAAGAAATCAGAGTTATTGTTTTACAGACTGCCGAAAAATAAGCTTAAGAAAGACAAATGGATCGCTGCAATTCACAGAAACAACTGGATTCCAGGCACCGAAACGTGGATTTGTGATTCCCATTTTGTATCAGGTAATGTTGGATTTTTGGGTAGCTAACGTTAAACCATTAAATCATAAAGTTCGGTGTCCTCATCAATTTAATTTCACAGACAAATCCTGCCTTGAAGTTGGACCAAGCGTCAAGACTTTTGTAAGCCTTCAAGCTTTGCTTCATGTATTTCCCCGGCGTAGAAATTAAGTACATATAAATATCAGGAAACTGGATTCGTGGCCAAATATTAATGTCCATGGACCACTGGTTCTTGGTAACTGTACGGGTCACTGTCAAGTCCAACTGCCTTTAATTTAAGCCCATAATCGGCTGTTATCCCGTCTTCTCCACTAGTTGCAGCCGTTTTTGCCACTCAGTGCGAGTAAGGGGGCGTTTCCAGTGGGGAAGTGACGTCAATGCAGACCCTCTATTCTATTTTTATGATAAGTGTCACACTTTCCCAGTATCCAGTGAGGTGAGCTGAAAATGGAACCCCTCCCAGATCTTGCATCCTTCTCTTTCATCTCGTCTTTCATGAGATTTACCACGAGGTTGCATCCATGAACAAGATCTCACCCTTCCGCCGTGAGGGTGGCGTCCGCGTGATGCTGAGGAGGCTGCGGCGGATCACTCGGGTCCATCGTGGGGAAAGAGGCTGAAGCAGCCGGAGGGGCTGATGGAGGATGAGGGTGGCGGCGCACTGCTCCGTCTGGGGAATACCAAATAGGCCGAGAGAAAAAGGGAGACTTTCTGTTCTCAGATCAGAGAAACTGAGAGTCAGAAAAGCAAAGGCAGAACAGAAACATGAAACCAAAGCCCCTGAAGAGAGGATGGGAAGAGTTTTTTTTATTTTCTGCGAGCCACCTGGGACTGAACGCGTTTGAAAGATGAAGTTATTCACCGCGCAGCCTGCAGTCAGAGATTGGCTAGATTTGCCACTTGTGCGGCTGGTTGGCGGCCGCCTAAAGATGGCGGTGTGAAAGGAACAAGAGATCTGGAGGATGGACTTTAGACAACGGAAGCTGGAGGCGGGAAGTAAACCTCAGAGGAGCCTTTCTGAACGCTCCTCCATGCCTCCGCCTCTGCTGATTGGCTGTTTCCACTCAACAACAACTGACAGTTCTTCTCAACCGGTCCAATTAGTGACAAAAGGCCTGCCTTATTTAGCTTCCCTGGCTCACTCCATTAGCGACAGGTCTTTTTTAATTGTGGAGAACGTTGAGCAGCACTCTGGAGACTCCTGTGAGGCAAACTGTGCATATTCACCTTTTTAAATATTCCCTCTCTCTCTGCTTCGGCTTCGGCGCCCAGAACAAGCTGTTCATTGCATGTTTAATTCAGCAGAAAGCATAAAAGTGTTCTTGACTATCTCCCTGCTTTGCTCTGAGGGAGAGGGAAGATGCCAAGAGAGAAAGGGAGGCAGAGAGGATGAAGAAGAGGCCTATTAGTTATTGAGCTTGGCTTTTGTTGTTAATCCAATTAAAACCGAGCCTCTGCGAAGCCAGTGGAGACTCCGGCAGATGTGCATGAAGGTTCACCCCCCCCCCCGAAGTCTCGTTGGACTCTGGAACCAATTACTAAACACTGTTCTTCCCTCCTTCTCCAGATATCGTCCTCATCGCTCCCTGTGCTGTCCGTGTGTCATACTTAGCGATGTCATTCAGCACAAGGCCCAGCTTGTTTTAGGTTTTGCATATACAGGCTCTTACCTGTGATTTTCTTTTAGTTTAGTGTAGTTTTCAACATGATACTTCCGGAGCTGTTTACACTAACACTTATATTAGGGAAGAGTATTAGGGCCAGGCAGGAGAAAAATAAAAATTATATTTGGTAACACTTTATTTATTTTTATTTTTTATTTTATTAGTTTGCACACAATAAAATTAACACTTGCAATCAAAATAGTAAAACAAATGTGACAGGAGAGGTCAAAAAGCCAACAGGCTTATGCAGCAGACCTCCCCTCAATTTAGGAAGTAAAACAGTAATTACAAAAAATCAAAAAACGAAAACAACAATACGAAGACTATAAACAAAAACAAAGAAGGTTTGACTACATAGTTACAGATCATCAACACACACAAAAAAAAAAAAAACAAACAAAAAAAAAAAACAAAGAAAACTCGACATTTTTTAAATGTGAATTAAATGAGATGATACATTTCTTTTAAAAATCTCTATATAGATAATGTGAGATTTGGAGTTCCATATCTGTACACCGCGATATCTGAGGGAAAACTGGCCGTGTTTAGTTTTATAAAAAGGAAAATGAAAATGATTAACCTGTCTAGTATTATATGAATGTATTTGAGAATTATAAGTGAAAAAATTACTAAACGATGGTGAGAATGTTGATATTTTTAAAAGGAGGCTCGAGACACACCTTTTTAGCTTGGCTTTTATCTGATCTCTTTTACCTAGTCTTTTCAGCTATTTATTGTATTTACCTTTTTTTTTTTAAGACTTTAATCCATTTTAGTGACTTTGTATTTTATGTTATTTATTATTCATCTTAAGTTTTGTATAGATTTTTCTAAAATTTTACACTTTTTAGGCATTTTTTACTTTCTTTTAATCTTTTAGTTTTTAGCTCCAGTGTTTCCTCAGGGGGGTCGTCCACACTGGGAGGTGTGTCTGCTCCGCCCATGGGGGGTGTCGTCATGGGGGTCCCTCAGGCCTGGGTAGCTGGGGGGGGGCTCCACCTTCTGTGTGGGGTCTGTCCTGGTCTGTCCGGGTTGGGGGGGTCTCTGTGGCGATGCTCCTTGTGGTCATGGCCGGTGGAGCCTCTCAGTGTGGACGGCCACCCATAGGTAGTGTTTTCCTCACCTGGATCGTTAGTGCTAAGCCATGTCACCAGCCCACTTATTGTGTGTGTGTGTGTGTGTGTGTGTGTGTGGGCGTGTGAGTGTATGCACATGTGTATGAGTGTGAGTGAGGGTGTGTGTATGCGTGGGGGGTGGGGGGGTGGTGTCATATGGGATGTTTTAAATTGTACTTTTGATTGTTATTTTATCTCTGTATGTAAAGCACCATGAGTTGCACTTACACTGCATGAGTTGGTGCTATACAAATAAATAAAGTTTAAAGTTTAAAGTAAAGAAAAAGGCAAAAACATATGTTTGTATAAAAACACACATATCTGATGAATATTTATGTCATATACTGAAAGAAGTTTGAGTTTTCTGAACAAAGGAGTAGAGGGTTCCGTAGAGTTAGAAAAAGTTGCCAGTCTTACAAATCGTTTTTGCATTAAATAAAGTTGATGAAGACTGGAAGGGTATGTATTTGCCCAAACAATATTACCATAAATCAAATAAGGATAAATCATAGAATAATACAGAGTTAATAAGCAAGAAATATTAACGAGATTTCGCAGTTTGCTGTTGTTGATTTATAATAACTATCCGTTATAACTAGTTAATAAATCATTAGTAAACAGTTAATTAATAAGCTATTAATGACTTGTGAAGTATTTTTTAGCAGTCCTTCGACCAAGCGAAGAGCAGGCTTTGCATGTCCTCTCCCTCTCCGGTTCACTCCTAGCATCCCAAACACCCACGTCTTCCTCTTCCAGCCACCAGTCATTCGTCCCCGTCCGTACTGTTGAAAACATAAAATATTAGGAATTATTCTTCTTTAAACAAAATGAATAATCTGTCATTCAATGGTAATTTGCATTACTATCTTGATAATAGTGCTTGCTGCTTGCCTTTCTTTTGTGTCTGAAGTGGCTCTCATCAACGGTGACAAACTGCTGCCGCCCCCCAACGTGCCGGCCTCTTGCTTGCTGGTATCTGTCCATCGCAGTAGTGCACACATCTGGCAGCTTTTGAGCCAGCTAGGACAGGGTTGCTGAGCTTCCAGAAATGTCATCATTCATCTTTTTTTTTTTCATTATGCACTTCGAGAAAAAAGTCGAAATGTCTGTAAAAAAAGTCGAAATGTCGATAAAAAAGTCGAAATGTCGAGATTAATGTTGAAGTACAATTTCAAGAATAAAGTCAACATTTCGGGAATAAAGTTGAAATGTTGAGAAAAAAGCAGAAATTTCGACTTTATTCTTGAAATTGTATTTCAACCTTAATCTCGACATTTAAACTTTTTTCTCGAAGTGCACAATAAAAGAAAATCTTCCCCTCTCAAATATTTTTTTCTCCTGCATGGCCCTAATACTCTTCCGTACTTTTAGTCCTATTTAACATTCTCAAGGATATGCAAAGAGAGGATCCAA
Organism: Cololabis saira; assembly: GCF_033807715.1. Classification (NCBI taxonomy): domain Eukaryota; kingdom Metazoa; phylum Chordata; class Actinopteri; order Beloniformes; family Belonidae; genus Cololabis; species Cololabis saira. The sequence continues at coordinate 31,865,127 of NC_084601.1, read as the reverse complement.
AAAATAGATTGACAAAGCAGCACAAGACAGATTAGGAGGCAGCGGGCGAAGAAAAGCGCCCGCCTTTGCAGAGAGCAAGAAAACATGTTTTTATGCAACTTGAATGATGCAATCTCAAAGTTTCAGTCAGTGTTTATCAATTGTTTTCTGCTTCCTTCCTAACAACCCCAAACCTAAAAATGATGGAACTGTGTGGAAAATATACATAGATTAAAAGAAAGAGATTTGTTTGGCTTTTCATGACATTTTACTCTCATCGCTTTCATTTTATTGGCAAATATTAAGTCATTCCTGCATCATATTCTAAATCAGAACTTTTGTTGTTGCTGTACTGGCAGTACAATAAAATATATGTGACTCAAGCAATACTGATAATAATGAGATTAAATGAAGTTACAATGGAGGCATTAATGTAATATTGTCATTCATCTGGGCAAGAACGTGTAATGTTGCTGCCATTCATTTTTTTCATTTTACGAGAGTATAAATATAAAGATGCACATGTAAACTATGTTTTCTTTGGCTCTCTGACAGCAAATACTGTTCCTCTTAATATGTCCAAACCAGCTCAGCACAGCCTCCCTTACTCTGCACCCCAGACGTCCAACGCTGGCTGTTCCTCTCACCTATCTCCTTCCTCGTCACTCCCAGCAAATAATAATATTAAGACGCTTTCCGTTAGTGAGAACATTGAAATAGAAGTAAAATAGAAAACTTTCCTGAAACCTCAAACGATGAGCTTAAAAAAAAAAGAAAAAAACTACAAATCTTCATGGATGAGAGAAATCCTGGCGTTCCACGTTTCTTTCAAGAGGAAAAGTTTCCCATGCTGACATACGCCACACTTTTTCTGCACTTTTCACGAACGAAAACAATGAAAACTCCTCAAATGAATCTAAACAAACTTCATCATTAGTTCTTTAACTGTCGAGGAAGCTTGTTGTCGCTCCGCGGGAATTCGTGGGCTCGCTAAGCTTTCTGGGGTCCATCAGTCCTGCTGTGGAGTCTTGATTCTTCTCTAGATAAATAAAAATGAATGCAGGTTGGATTCCTGGTGAGTTTCTTCAGAGAACCGGATCTGAACAGTCCTTCCAGGAGGCCGGACAGGAAAGCTGTTGACCTGATTGTGAATGAACGCAGCATTTAATCAACATATAAACTCAGTCTCAGCGGCCTTTGGGGCTGATGACTTTAAAAATAACAATAAAAACTTCACATATCGGATGTTTTTCTTAGCAAAATATCAAAGCTTTTAGTTCTTCTGGGTTTGATGGTTTGCTGATTCAGCAGCTTTTTTTGATCATTGAGGGCAGCCAGGACCAGCACAGAGCAGACATCGCCTCTTCCATGACATGAGAGCTCGTTCGTGATGTAATGCAGCTTTTAAGTCCTTCAGACCAACCCTGACAACCCTTACATCTCAGATTATTCCTCAGTCCAAAGTCGAGCGTTGGATCACAAGGGCTGAAGGAGATGCACTTCAGCAACTCCACAAGAAAGAAAATCAGTCGTTGCCGTTTCATCTGAATAATCCCTTCCCTGGATGTTGAGCTGTGGAAGGAAAGCTCAGATAAATGCGGACGTAAAAGGGCACGATGCAAAGCTCGGAGTCCACGTCTGTGAGGTGCTCACTTACTACCGCGACATCGACACTGAGTTGCTCCAGGAGAAGAGAAGAGAAACTTGATTTAAACGGTGTGAGATGTTAAAATAAATAAATTCACTGTTCTCACGCGGCAAGTCTTTGCTTCTGCTTTGCTTTGCTGAAGAGCAAACAGATCAGAGTGATGTATTGAGGAAAGCTTGTTAAAAATGCATTAAAAAGAATAAATAAATCAAAGTAAACACACCGACACTTTACTGAGCCGATCTGGGGGTTTCTGTCGGTGTAAATGAAACTTCACCGGCCTCCACGATCCGTGACGCCGACTGCAAGTGGAGAAGAGGAAGATGTTTAGAGCTTTCCCTTTTTTCCATCATTCTATCAGTGGAGAACCACTGAGATGGCAAACTGTCAAACTGTCCAACAATCGTTATAGAAATCTAAGAAAATCTAGCAAAACAGATTTTTTGTCAGAGGGAACAGGCTCAAAATGATGTCAGCAGGAGCAAAAACTGGAGTCTCTCAGGTGTCAAACATGTTGGAAAGATCCAGACCGGGGTTCATGTTCTGGGTCTCTGGAAAGCACCTAGAGACAACTTCTGTTGTAAAAGACGCTATATACGTAAATAGAATTGAATTAAATTGAATTGACCACAAAGAGGGAAGGTTTGATGTTTTGTAAGCCCAAACTTTTTAAAACCACATAAATTCTCAGTTTTTAGGTTTAAACATGTGTAATATAATATACATGTATGATAATATTGAACTGGTGACATTGACAAAACAGTCAGAAAAGACTGTCTTTTTTTTATCATCAGACTAGGAACTAAATTGATGGATGCAATAAAGTTATCCTGGCCAGACATTCTCATTTCATTCCTCTTTGATCCAAAGAATTAGTCTGCATGATCTGGATTTAACTATTGGCAAAAATCAATAATCAATGAAATTGGTGATTTTTTTTTTGCATAAGATGCATTAATTTTGTTATGGTTCTTTTTTGAATTATTTTTTTTTATAATACCTTTGCTAACATTAAATGGAGCCTAAAACAAGATACTTGGCCTGTTTCACAGAACCGTCCCGGTTGTCATGAACAAAACAAACTGCGTCCACTCAGCCGCAATCGCCCAACTTGTCTTCGCAACGTCGTTTTAAACTCAATCACTGGAAACCAAATGATTATTTCAGCTCTATATATTTTGAAATCTTTTCTTTGTCTACTTGATTTCCCGCAGCAGTCGGTGTGTGATTCCAATCAAGCGAGCGAGGACACCTGCTGTAAGAAATCCCCATGCGGGTTTGAAGTTGGTGCTTCTCTGTCTTTGAAGTGAAATAATGTGCAAAATGTTGTGATGCTGGTTTTCTGCTGGTTAGAGGTGCTAACGCAGAGCGCCTCGAGATTTATGTGTGTGCGTGTGTGCGTGTGCGTGTGTGTGTGGGTGTGTGTGTTATTGGCTTTTCTTCAAGAAACAAACTTATCAGCTGAGTGGCTTTTATTGAGAATAGAGCCCACTTTCATTTGCATTTTTTCAATTTATGTTGATTGAATTTCTCAGAAGACTAACAATTACACCGCCGTCCAAAGAAAGTCTCACACTAACATTTATCTGGGCTTCCTTTAACGCCAGCGACGTGTTCGCTCCCCTGCTAATGATGGGAGAAGAGGACTGCCATGCGAGGCCTCCTCTGACCCGTCAGAGGTTTGGACTGTTTCTGGAACTAATCTTTCATAAACCGAGCCCCAAGAATCGTGGCATTGTCATCCCGGAATATCGAGTCAGCTGAATTCCCGTTTGTGGAACGTAATGTTTAACCTAGATCCCGTGTAAAGGCTGAGATATACTTGCTGTGGGTGCTTGCGTTCGTGTCCGTTCACGTCTGTTCGACCACCAACCGCAACGTCGCTCGCGTAGTACGCGAGGAGAGCCCGTCGTACCGGCGGTGACCGATAGGGGGCAGTAAGCAGAGCAACAGTTGGAAAAGTGATTAAATATTTAGTAGTAGCAGTAGCGGATTAGAACAACAAACAAATTAACATGACACCATTGGATGATGTAGGAGATTATACCATTGCTTTCGTTGCGATCTCGGCAAATGAAACTAATCCACCTTGTGAAGTTAGATGGAGCTTGTTCTTTCCAGGAAAAAAGATTTTTCCGCTTCAAAAGCCTTTTTCTGTGCTTCATTCTAAGGGAAGGGGGGGCTATGATAATGAGGCTCTGCGCTGATTGGCTGCTTGAATGACGTGTAGCGGGGGAGGAGACAAAGCGTCGCTCCGGGGAGAAGAGCAGCGGCTGCGTAGCAAAGCGCGTCCACGGTTCTGCGTTAAATCAACGCGTACCCTACGCCGTAGGCTTTGCGTTGGTGTAACGCGGAACCATAAATCAGCCTTTAGTCACCTCGTCTTCAAACAGGAAGATTGAATTTAATTATAAACAGGTACACCACGGTTATTTACTCCAATTCCTCATCATTTCACTTCTTATGTTACAAGACAAATTAATCATGTTAACTGTAAAGAAATCACAACACTAAATTTTCACAAATGGCAACTTTATTGTTAAAATATATAAATAAAATGTATGCACTATTGCTGTCTCAAGGAAGGACCGCGCGTCTTCTGAATGTGAACAGCTCCAGGTGCTTGAAAGATCTGAAACCACAGAAGAAAAATGTATTACGGTACTGATAGAGCCCCGAGCCCGGGGCTCCTCGACAGTCCGGTCTGTGAGCAGCCCCCGCAGCTCCATATGCGGTGCCGGTGCTCCGACCGGAGCTAAGCTAAATACTTAGCCCATGCAAAGATCATACAAATATAAATAACATTAAAAAAAAAGGAACTTACCGCTGACTCGTGTGCAGTTGCCGGGTCCGTGCTGTGGGAACTGATCCTTTTATGAGGGTAAATGTCGATGCAAAATCTCATTTCTACTCTCCCTCGCTGTTCAAACAGCCACCGCTTCTGAACAATGGCGGACGCTCGAGCCGGCGGAGAGAGCTGGTTGTGGGCGTGGTTTCAGCAGCGGAGGCCAAACCTCTGCGCCTATGGTGACGTCACCATAGGCGCAGATTCTAATCGGCCCAAAAAAAATCACGTGACACTGGGGGACTCTGTCCGGCGGGGGTTAGAGACCTTGCAGAAATTCATGGGATTTTGTCTCCCCTGTGCTGGCAGGGTGAGGGGAGACCACTTTATATATATCATAAAACAAGAAAAAACGTGTTTTTCATAATATGTCCCCTTTAAGGGAGTGCGTTTCAGGAGTGAGTCCAAACACGGCACGTACAGGATTGGGGTTGGTGATTTTTTGAAGCATCGTGGAATAGGCGTTAAAAATGTCGGTGTTAAGTTTGGGGCAGGACCAGAACATGTGTATATAATCTGCTGGTTGACCTTTACAGCGAGGGCATGAAGGGTCAACAGTAGGGAAGATTTTTGACCGTCTTAACTTTGGCGTCACATTGTTGCAGTTTTGGTCTTACAGCTTTACTGGTTTCATGCAAGTTATAGCTCTATAAGTGCTTGTAGTTCGCTGTATATAAAGGAGCTTTTGTGTACAAATAAATAGCTGTTTTGAACATCACAGAGGATGTTTATGGACAATCATTCATTCAGCTGACATGCTGCCCGAGGAGACGCCCCATCTGTTACCGGTAAATCAGCGCCTCAGTGACTTGTATGTTTGTTTGGGTCAAATCAAGTCAAGTCACGACATCCAGTAAGTGAAGCCTCCCCAGATTATAATACTGCCACCGCAGGCTGGAAAGGGCGGCTCCACTCATCACAGGAGCTTCATGTCATCCTCCTCTCTGCTTCCCCTGTGGACTCTGTCACTCTGAAACAGAACAAATATAAACTCATATAAACTCATCAGCCTACATTACCTTTTTCTTTTTCTCCAAGCACCAATGTTTATGGTGTGATGTAAATCTGAAAATAAAGACTGACAAAATAACCAAATGGTCTTTCTGTCATTTAATGAAAACCTTGCAAGGGATCCGCATACAATCACACTGATGGTTTGCTCCAAGGTGTAGGTGTGTTTTATACATAATCTATAGGTGTGTTGTAATGCCAAATGTCATCAAGTCTGTAAACAGTCAAGAAAGAAATTACAACGGACAGGTGATCAGTAGTTCCTTCCTGGATTCAGATAAAGGTAAACAACAAACAAAGAGCACAAGATAAGATGATTGCATTTCCAAGACAAGACAGTGAGTTCATTCAAAGTACAAGTCTGGAATCAAAATGCATCATATAAAGTATTACCATGTATCCGAAATGTAGAATACATTGTTATTGTCCATTACAATGGCCACAAGCAAATTAAAGCTTTTTTTATTTCTCCTTTTGTGAGTATACTTGCTTTTAACTGACTTTCTCAATTAAAAAAAGAAAAGAAGTCTCCTTCCGTCAAGTTGACAAGATGCTCAAATCGCCTCAGCTGGCTCTTCTCAATGCAGAGGTGCAGCGGCTCCACCCTGAATCTCTCATGCACCTTCTCCACGCCGTTAACAAACAGTCTCCTCACTGGTCTCTTTAAACAGTCAAACAGTCAAGATAACAGTCAGTCATTTAATCTACTCAACCTTCCATCCATCATCTCGGTCATGAAACAATTTAGAGTTAAATAAATGAAACAGAAATCACCAGGTTCTTTAGGACACTGGCCGTTAACCACATCCACATCCCTCGATGCCTAAGGTTGGCAGTAATCTGACGTAATCGACGTAGAAGAGGAAGCGCCGCATCTTCTACCTCCGGAGTTAGCGGAGTTGTTTAAAAATGACACCGAGGATGAAGATTTTATTGGATTTTAGTTATTTGGAGCGACACGGATGGTTCGGTAAACTTCTTAGGATATTATTTATGCTATAGTTATCTGAATAACTCTTAGGGCCTGATTTACTAAGATCCTAAATAAAGAGTACTAAATTGCGTGTGCACTGAAAAAGTTTGCGCGTGCTGTTGTTGTGTGTTTTGCGGGTGATCAACTAAGAATGCTTGCACAATTGATAACAGATGCAAACCGCAGTATTTAAATGAGGTGTTGCGTGTCTTAAGGTTTGTGCCATGGAGAGTCTGGATGGAAAGCAGGATAGTCGCAAGCGCAAAATGAAATTTGACGAGTTGGAGTTAGAGATATTAGTGGAAGAGGCAAATAAACACATTCATGAACTACAGCAAAGAAATTTAAACATTACCAAAAGAAAGGCAATATGGGAGAAAGTCTGCGATAGAATAAATGCAGTTGGTAAAACAAAAAGAACGGCAGATAGGGTCAAAAGAAGGTGGCAAGATATAAGGCGAAGAACTAAAGAAAATTGGCCTTTAATAAAACTTGTGCAACCATTTTTAAAATAGCATGCAGCAGAATAAAGACTCTCTCTCTCTGCGTATTCTTTGATTTTGGCGATGTCGCCTCCTTGCCACAATAACAACAGCCATCGGTGCGTAATGCTGGGCAGATTAGCACCTTCCTTTCAAACGTATTAAATACAGACGCAATCACAATCCCCGCAATAACTTTTAGGCTTGGTAAATCTTATTGCGTGTGGTAAATGAACCTATTTGCATTTTCCCCTCCCAGTATTTAGCGCTTTCTGGCGGGTACGCCCCATATTGATTATTCATCAGGGCAAAAGTACTAAATGAACAGCGTGTGCTATTTTGCTCATTTGAGAGGCGCAGTCCTCTTTGCACGCTGTTAGTAGATCAGCTTGCACATTGGTTTGCGGGTGATGTCAAGTTTGCACACGTTTTTACGCACGCAAACCTTTAGTAAATCAGGCCCTTAATGTGTTATGTTAACATACCAGGCCCGTTCTCAGTTGTGTCATGTAACGTAAGCAAAACATACAATTATTCAGCCTGTTGTTGCCTCTATTCTATTTTTATTTTAAATTGCCTTTCAAGATGACATGTCTGCTCTTGGTGTTGGATTTTATCAAATACATTTCCCCCAAAAATTATTTACGTTTTCTCCTTCTTTATTATGCATTTCAAGGCTGGTGTGACTTGTACTCCGGAGCGACTTATAGTCCGGAAAATACGGTGGATGAATAACGACTGAAACTGAGTTTCTAAGTTACCAAGAATAAGAGAAATGATCCAGATTTCAGTTGATTTAATTAAACAGTTGCATGCAGAACATACAGAACATACATGAGGCGTCTCAATGCAGAATGACGATGAAACAAAGCAAGCATATTGATTTTAAAACGTAAAGGATAATTCATTCTTACGAATCGAGTAGCCAAAATCATCTTTAAGGTCAGTGTTAATCTTTTTGAGCAGACTACCAGTCTGCACAGTTAGCTGGGCTGAGGCTATATTTTGCTGCTCTCAGTAGTTTTGGTTTAATCAAGCGGCCAAGGCTGAATTTCCCATCAAACTTCTTTCTGCTCATTACACAAGTGAGCCGCATGCTTTGATACAGTCCCACCCCCCAGCACTGCTTCACTGCCTAGCACCGGCTGTGTGGCTGCAGGTTCAATTCCCCAACAGGTCCAGTCTGTTGACGCTTCATTGCAGCCGCTTCAAAGTCGCTGGACAGAGAAGCCGAAGCAATTCCAGTGCAGGTAAAGAGGGGTCTAGCCGTGCTGTCGAGGAACTCCTTTCACTTATTTGGTTCATCAATCTCGTTCCTTCGGTTGCTACTCAGCGTTGATGGGGGGGGTGACTGGTGAGGGGAGGAGCTCAGATCAGCTGGTAAACAGAGAGCTTTAATTAACCTTTCATCCATAACAGCAGGATTGTGTCTCTGTCACCGTTGCTATTGTTGTTGGAGTAAAAAAAGCTTCAGTTTGGGTTCAATAGAGTGTATGCATTGATGTCACTTCCCCACTGGACCACCCCCCCCTTACTCGCACTGAGTGGCAAAAATGGCTGAAACTAGTAGGGGAAACTGTGGAAAAGACGGGATAACAGCCGATTATCGGCTTGAATTAGAGTCAGTTGGACTTGACAGTGACCCGTACAGTTACCTGAAGAACCAGTGGTCCATGGACATTAATATTTGGCCACGAAGCAAAGCTCGAAGGTATACAAAAGTCTTGACACTTGGTCCTACTTCAAGGCAGGATTTGTTGGCGAAATTAAAGTGAAGAGGACACCGAGCTTTATGATTTAACCGTTTAACGTTAGCTACCCAAAAATCCAACATTACCTAATACAAAATGGGAACCGCAAATCCACGTTTCGGTGTCTGGAATCCAGTTGTTTCTGCGAAATTGCAGCGATCCATTTGTCTTTCTTAAGCTTATTTTTCGGCAGTCTGTAAAATGATAACTCCGATTTCTTGCCAAATCTATGAGTACAGTCGATCGCACAACAGCTCTTTCCCATTTTAGATGGGAAGTGCTCAAACTGTTTTTGCAGTATTTAGATGGTTGTTTTTTTTGTATTCTTTTGTTTAGTTTTTTGACCAGGAGGGCAAACACAATCACATAATAACATTATGTCAAATTGAAAGGACAGAAAAATTCCTCTAATGGATCCGGACTGCAGCACATCTCCACTTCTGCTCTCACCGGCTCACATCTTCTTCTTAATGTTTATCTTCTTTCTCTGTACAAAACCGATCTTTTTCACCTTTCCCATGTTCATACAGCAAGCAGCTATCGCTATCATGTACTGTAGCATCTCTGTAAGCTCTGATGACAAAGCAGCTTCGTTTTCTTTCCACTTTTCACAACTCAATTTATTGAAAAAAGAGAGAATCGTGACTTTAAATGAAGTTCTTTGGACTTCTAAAGTTTGAATGCTGCATGGAAGAATAATACACAAGGACGTTGTTTATTCCTTTTTCACCCTCAAATTTTGAGAACGAAACAACTTGTCAAGAATAAAAGTCCTCGAGTGCAGAGCTATAATCAGCGTTGTGCTCTAACGGACGGATTGTTCCCGAACGCTGAAGTGCATGAAAACTGTGAGTTTAGTCCCTTGAACAGGATTTAAAGTCCTCTTTAGATTCAAGATACCTACAGCACTGTGAAGTGCATGAGTGAGTGCTCTTTAGTCTTATAGCTTGCAGTTTTCTGATTGATTCTAACTTGTGCATCAAAGCCATGAAGAACTGCTTCAAGTAGAAGTGGTGTATGTGAAGGCCCTGCAGCTAAACACATTACACCACTTCATATCTGCAGAGAGGATACTTATGATCAGTGGACTGAGGTAGGAATGAGTCGCCTTGGAAAGCTGTATATTATTTTTTAACCAAAAAAGATTGTCGAAGGTCTCCTGGGTTCACAAGACGAGGAAATATTACAGGGACAGGAGATTTATCTCTTTAGAGGATACGTCTAAGATAAACCTGCAAACAGGAAACATTTAAAACACTTGGTTGTTCCTGATATCAGATGACCGTTTTGATTGTTTCAGTCTTCACTGTTGTTGAAGAGGATTCATTTCTGTTGAGTTGAATAATACAGAATACAAGCTCAGTTGTTCCCTGTCACTTCAGCTTATATTGTTACAGTTTATATTACTGAGAAAGACGAGTAGATAAACTGTAGGGAAGTTAAAAGTGTAACCACAGAAAAGGAGACATGCTTGAAATCTCAAGAGATCACAGAGACTATAGGAGGATATTGTGTTTGTTGCATAGCAACAACGGAGCTGGTGACATCACATACGGCGCCACGGCGGCAGGTGAACATTGTGGATGGAAACTTACAGCGTCAGGTAGCTCCATCCAACATGTGCTTCTGCAGCCACGTCTTGGTGTTGAAACAGTGTAGAAAATGTTTAAATCAACCTTCGTTCATCTATCCGTCATCTATAGGGATGAGAATTGATACGATTTTTTGGGATTCCAATTCCATTTTTGATTCTGCTTATCGATTCGGTTCTTTAACAATTCCTTATCGCTTCCCATTTGGAAAAAAAGGACAACGATGAGGCAAATGGCGCTAATATGATAGGGAGTCTAGTTCACTAGTTAATTAGTTACCTGCAATATTATTAGCCAAGGACATGCTAACGTTGCTGATACCGCTGGAAAACGCAACATTCCTTGATCATTATTGCTGCTGTCTGCGCAAATATTTTTGCATGTTGGTAATATTTCCTCCCTTTGACGAAATATTCACTTGGCAAGTATTGCAAGTTAGCCTGTTGTCATCTTTTTTACTGAAATATAACCATACTTTCGTACGACTGCATCGCTTTGGCGCCATGTCTACTATCGACTACTGGCTTACGCACGTTACGCACAGTGGTGCCACCAGAGGGTGGCCACCCCACTGGCCGCCCCGTTTGCCTCAATAAAAAAAAAAACACTTGCCGGTCACATAGATTCTATCATCAGTTATGCGTTTCATCCCAAATCCATTCATCCATCCATTATCTATACCAGCTTTATCCTTTGCAGGGTCACGGGGGTCTGCTGGAGCCTAACCCAGCTAATTTTCAGGCGAGAGGCAGGGGTTACACCCTGGACAGGTCGCCAGTCCATCGCAGTTCATCCCAAATCATTTGGGCCAAATGCCATAAACATTATTTGTCATTATTTTATTTGTTTTATTATTTCTGATATTTAGGTGATTTATTTCCAGCAGTATTGTATTGTTTTTTGTATTCATGTGTAGGAATCTCTGAATCTCATGCTCTGTGTTGCGCAGGCACACTTTAAGTTATTGAAAGCTCATTCAGCAGGCTTGCTACGTAAGCTACGTGGAAAAGTGGAGAAGTTAAAATGGTAGAACTGACATTTTTTGGAAGATTTTTGGTTTCCTGAAGCGGACTCACTTCCCTCTGGTTATGTGCAGCCAGCGAGGTATATTTATTTATGTTTATATGTGCGTCGTGCATAATTGATTCGGATAATTAATTTGCCGGATTTTCGTAGTCTTCCAGACCAGAGTTTATTCTGTTTATTGTCTATTGTTGTTTATTTTGTCCATTAAATTATGGACATTGTGTAACATTTGACAATCAAATGCTTTCGCCGTCACAAAAACAGCCTTTAGTATCAGATGAAGATCAGGTGGCCGTTGAAAAAGTATTCACAGCACTGTTTTATTTTACATCCTGACCTGCAGGATGTGTCAGAAGATGAACCAGGTCTACAAATAAACACCAGCCGTGTGCCAGTCCTCTGGGACAAAAACAGGCGTGAAAGATAATCGAGGAGTTTCCATTAATAAAGGCAGCGTCGGCGAGCAGCCGCAGCCTTTTACCGCCGTCTGATGATGCCTCCACATCAGCCCTTTCCAATTTCATTCTCCCGAATTGTAGCTTTCATATTACTGACAGCTGTTTCTTTCTCTCCAGGTTCCTCCTTTATTCTGCTCAGCTCTGTCAAGAGAATTGAGGGGAAAAAAGGAAGGGAATTGAAAGAATGGAAGAGGAGGGGGGAAATGATCTACATTAAACATAATTGGTACCATTTTGCATTTCATCAGCTCCCTTCCTGGTGGTCATTGTAAGAGAATAGCTGCCCCACTTTTCTCATTGGCTGTCTTTTTTATGCTCAGAGGAAATGATTGATGCTTTGCATCGACGCTCCGGAGGGAGTTATCTGTACGTGCACGTATTGATTGTTGCCACAGGAAGCCCACTCTCATTTCCTGAGCACCGAATGTTAGTTTTGTTAAAGCGCTGGCATCTTCAACACATGCACAATTTGTCTCTTTGCATTCTGGGCTGAGAGCGTAACTCTTACGGGTCAAAGTTGACCTGATTTGACATTTAACAGGAAAAAAAAGCCAAAGCACTCAAAATATGAAAACACACACTGACACGTTTCGGGTCAAATTTGACCCGAATCTATTGAGATGGATTTCAGATCTAACAATATTGGTCGGATCAAAGGGAATGCTTGTTTTAAGGAATGTTAAACCTGTAACACCCGTCTGAGCCTGGCCAAACCAAAAACTCCCACATGAAGCCCACCAGGGGACAGAAGGCAAGGCAAGTTTATTTGTATAGCACAATTCAACACAAGGTTATTCAAAGTGCTTTACCATCATCCATCCATCCATCCGTTTTCCACCGCTTATCCGGAACCGGGTCACGGGGGCAGCAGTCTCAACAGAGATGCCGATACTTCCTTCACCCCAGACACTTCCTCCAGCTCTTCCGAGGGGAGTCCGAGGCATTCCCAGGCCAGCCGAGAGACTCCTCCCTAGGGAGGAGGGACATGCCTGGGACACCTCCCTAGGGAGGATCCAGGAGGATCCGGTACAGATGCCCAAGCCACCTCAGCTGACTCCTCTCAATGTGAAGGAGCAGCGACTCCAAGCTCCTCCAGCGTGACCGAACTCCTAACCCTCTCTCTAAAGGAGCGTCCAGCCACCCTGCAGAGGAAACTCATCTCGGCCGCTTGTATCCGCGATCTTGTCCTTTCGGTCACTACCCAAAGTTCATGACCATAGGTGAGGGTAGGGGCGTAGATTGACCGGTAAATCGAGAGCTTCGCCTTTCGACTCAGCTCCCTCTTCACCACGACGGTCCAGTACATCGACCGCATTACTGCGGACGTTGCACCAATCCGTCTGTCAATCTCACGCTCCATCGTTCCCTCACTCGTGAACAAGATCCCGAGATACTTGAACTCCTCCACCTGAGGCAGGACTTCTCCACCCACCCGGAGAAGGCATGCCACCCTTTCCCGATGGAGAACCATGGCCTCGGTCTTGGAGGTGCTGATTCTCATCCCTGCCGGGTCGCACTCGGCCTCAAACCGCCCCAGCACATGCTGAAGGTCCCGGTCCGATGAAGCCAACAGGACAACATCATCTGCAAAAAGCAGAGATGAAATCCTGTGGTTCCCAAACCGGATCGCCTCCGGCCCCTGGCTGCGCCTAGAAATCCTGTCCATAAAAATTATGAACAGGACCGGTGACAAAGGGCAGCCCTGCCGGAGTCCAACATGCACCGGGAACAAGTCTGACTTACTGCCGGCAATGTGAACCAGACTCCTGCTTCGATCATACAGAGACTGGACAGCCCTTAAAGGGAAAGTTCAGTTTTTTACAACCTAGACCTTATTTCTGGCATTTTTTATGGTCGTATACTCACCCAGAGGTGTTTGGTGTCATTTGGAGTCCTTCGGAAGATATTAGGAGTTTTGTGCGAGCCGCTTCTCCATATAATGGTAGCGAATGGGGGCACAGCGGGACACAGACGATGCAGCGTCTAAATAACACATTATTGCAGCGAAACTCAGCGAAAATCAGTTTGTAAACAAGACCTCTGACCTGCATGACGTCATCTCTGTGCGCGCATCCCGGACAGGTACAGCTAGACTTTGCTAACGTATACTCTGGCTCAAAACGGTAAGGACGTCCATCATATTCAAAGTCGTCGTCCACAACCTCAGAATTTGACAAATATTCAGACATGTTTCAAATAACAAACAGTAAACTAACAGTAGCGAACTCCAGCTGTACACAGAGCTGTGTCTGGGTGTTATTTAGACGCTGCATCGTCTGTGTCCCGCGGTGCCCCCACTCGCTACCATTATATGGAGAAGCGGCTCGCACAAAACTCCTAATATCTTCCGAAGGACTCCAAATGACACCAAACACCTCTGGGTGAGTATACGACCGTAAAAAATGCCAGAAATAAGGTCCAGGTTGTAAAAAATGGAACTTTCCCTTTAATAGAGGGCCCCGGACCCCAAAGTGCTTTACATCAACATTAAAAGCAGCAAGACACAATTAAACAGTAAATAACAAATAAAATGAAATGAAATGATAAGAAAAGAGGTAAAATAATAAAAAGCACAAGTTGTTAAAAAGTAAGGGCAGTAGAGTACAGCAGGTAAGTATTTAATTTAAGAGTAGCTTAAGTAAACAGTAATGTTTTTAGGCCTGATTTAAAGGATCTACAGTTGGAGCAGACCTCAAGTCTACAGGAAGTTTGTTCCACCGGTGAGGAGCAGAATAACTGAACGCTGCCTCACCTTGCTTGGTTCTGGTTCTTGGGAACCACAACAAACCAGATCCAGATGAACCTCAGGGGTCTGGGAGCTTCATAGGAACTAACAGATCAAGCATGTATTTTGGTCCAAGACCATTCAGTGCTTTGTAGACCAGCAGTAAGATTTTAAACTCTATCCTTTGACTCACTGGAAGCCAGTGTAGTGATTTCATGACCGGTGTAATATGGTCCAGTTTCCTGGTGTTTGTAAAGACTCTGGTGGCAGCGTTCTGTATCAGCTGCAGCTGCCTGATAGATTTCTTGTTAAGGCCTGTAAAGATGCCATTGCAATAATCCAACCTACTGAAAATGAATGCATGAATACGTTTTTCCATGTCTTGTCTAGACAGAAACCCCTTAATTCTAGCAATGTTTTTTCAGAAGGGCTCGAGATGTGAATCCTGCCATGCAAAACCAGGACAACCTGCTGCAAATGTAGGAAACGCATCTGCAAATACCACACATGACGTTTTCCACTTCTGCTATCAATGCAGAGAATAGTTTGAAATCAGAGTTGTATTGTTTCAGGTTTTGGGCTGTGAGTGGGATGTTTTGAATGCTGTTGAGAAAAGTACATCTCGTGATACACAATAGCAGTGATGAGAGAGTTCAGTGAATGTAATGCTTAAACATGTTAATATTTTAGCTTCCAACGGTTTCAGGACGTTCCCGCAATTTTCAAATACGAGAGAATATATCAGATAATTATGGCTTTTTTTATGAATTTTTAAGGCTGTTGAAAATAGGACATCATGCAGTGTGGAATTCAATATTTTTCTCAAAAACAAGTGATGTAAAATACTCTACGCTTTCTAAAACATTTGTTTCGCATTAATCATGTATTAATTTTTTTTAGATATGCCACTTAGGCTTTCAAAATAAATCCAAAGTTTGAAAATCTGTCTAAACAGTCCCTATTTGGACATTTTTGATGCGGATAAAAATTGTCCCAAACCATACTGTGAAGGTATAAAATTCCAACAGTTATTAAGGATTAAATGGGATTTAATAGTCAACTAAAAGAAGTATAAAAGTGGAAAAAAAAAAAAAATAAATAAAAAAAAAAAAATATATATATATATATATATATATATATATATATATATATATACTAGGGATGCCCCGATACCGATACGGTTATCGGCATTATTAATTGCTGCGGATCTGATTGACTAATTACATTTGAAGAACACTTGGTAGGCCGATAAACGCACAGAAATTTGTCCTGGTGAAAGTTCTCAGGGGAATGAATAATAAATAAAACATATTCCCTGAATTCATTATGTTAGTCATCACCTTATGCAGTTTTAATTTGCAGACGTGATCAAGTGTTTCCAGAGGCAGGAAGCAGGTGATCGCCTGGAAAAGCCTTCACAGATATGTTGCTTCTTTTCCACTAGTTATTGGCAAGAGATGAACATAAAACATAAAACCACATTCACTTTAAGCTGCTTATGCTGCGGCTGACTTGATTGGCACCGACAACTTCCAAGTTACTTCAAGCAGAGTCACAGTCAGTTTGAATACATTCTGCTAGCGTGAGAAAACTCATAACAATCACTGATATCGTGCGGCTCCCTGCATGATCGCTTTTATAGATTGATTTATTCAGAGCCATGGACTTGGAAAATAAAATCTTAGGAGGATGAAAAGAAAATGCATATACAGGAATTCATAACCAGTAGCTAGTTTTTCCAGCGTTTGCATAGGAAATGCAGATTTGCATTACGACCATATGTTATGTGTGGAAAGTGAGCTGCCAGGGGGGGAAGTCGGATCCATGATATAATGCTTGGGAGAGATACCCTTGGGAGACGAGGGAAACTCAATTCTGAGATCAAAACATTTAAAATATTGTGGGTGAAACCTCCAGTGTTTTCAGGGAAGCAGTGCAGCTGGGAGGAAACGTCAGCACACGCAGCGTTTGAAGACAATAACGCACCATGTCAAGCACACGGCTGACTAAGCTTCTCCCAGAACCTGTAAATGTGATGAATAACATCCAGTTTAAATAATGATCTTTCTCTAACAATAACCAAGTATTTTTGGACACATGCACATTTGTGAAAGATACAAAATGTTTTCTGCACCCTTTTGGCTCTTTTTCATTACTATTATTATTATTAAATACACATCAGTACTCGCTCGTCTGAACTGCGATCTTAAAGAACATCTAATGACACCAGAAGACGAAGTCATTACTGCATAAAGCAACATGTTTATCTCCTTTCTCCTTTTCCACTGCAGTCTGAAAAAGTGAGCATCTTTCATCTCAAACAGGCTTATCTCTAAAAACATTGTTGTGTTACGCTCTTGTACTCGCATATTTTCTTATCTGTTTTGGAAAAACAATCCCTCTCCCCTTGTCTTTTAAGATTATTTTTCTTCACATTTTTGTTATTTGGAGTATCAACACTTTGATCATGCGTTGACCTTGTTGAAGCTATTTTTCAGATATAACAAAACTTCAACATTAATAATGTAAAATGTTGTTAGTAAGTATGCAGGACAAAGAAACTGCAGCGTGATTTTTACTGAGATGCTGTTTGAGTATGAGCCTCAATTCTGCAGAATATTCAGATCAATATGTAATAATAATAATAATTGTTATATCTGTCATGCATCATCCTAAAAAGTGACTAATTATGAAATTGCATGTCATTATTAACATGGCATTTGCTGGATCTCCAATGAAAAGCCAATCATGGTCACCAGAGGACGGATACGTCTCATTATTTCTGCAGACATTGGTTTAACATTGTGGGTGACATTTTTTTCTATTTATGCCATGACTTGTGTTCATCTTCATCTCCTGAATCGTGTGCTTTCATTAGCTTCAGTCATGTACTGGTCAGTCGTACTGGTCATCTTACTCCTCTACCATCACTATGGCAACACAGTCAAATAATTCAGCTTGCTTCATTACTTGTGAGTGTAATTTGTTTATTTTTACTGATAACAGGTGATAATCCAGCTCTCTAGCAGCACTTTAATTGGCTGAAAAACCCCAAAACTTTTCTGGACTTCTGGCAGGAGCAATATTTCCGCCTCCACACAATAGACAATAGACCAACAATGCTAACTGTCCCCACATTCAAAGTCCATTGAGGGAAACACTCCTGACGTCTCCAAAGCGTATGTGTGAGCGGAGGGTTGGGGGACGGGTGGACAGGAGGTTGGCTCTGAAACAGCTGTTTGCATATATGAGACACTCGAGAAACTGCTGGATTTCACTGCTGGACTGATGCTGCAGAACTGCTACAGTTGTTGTTTTTACTTCCTGTATTCACTTTTCTTTGAAAACAAATGACTTGTTCAGGTTTAGAGGTGGAGTGGTAACCTAGTGATTACAACGGGGGGGAGTATTAGGGCCATGCAGGAGAAAAAATATTTGAGAGGGGAAGATTTTTTTTTATTGTGCACTTCGAGAAAAAAGTCGAAATGTCGAGAAAAAAGTCAAAATGTCGAGATTAATGTTGAAATACAATTTCGAAAAAAAGTCCAAATGTCGAGATTAATGTTGAAATACAATTTGGGAGTGGAGAGGCCTAGTGGTTGGGGCTTTGGGCTCATGATCCAAAGGTTGTGGGTTTGAACCCTGGCACTGGCGTCACTTTGTGCATCCTTGGGAAAGATGCTTTACTCTCGGGTGTATGAATGGGTACCTAGCTTTGCTAGGGGAAGTATCCAGCAATAGAAAAGCGTCCTGGGAGTTGCTACCACCTGTTTGTTTGCGCTACAGAAACCGGAGATAAACACTGGCTCTATGGGCCACAAGGCTCAAAAAGGACATACAATTTTGAGAAAAATGTCAAAATGTTGAGATTAATGTTGAAATACGATTTCAAGAATAAAGTTGAAATTTCGTGAATAAAGTTGAAATACAGTACATTTCAACTTTTTTCTCGAAATTGTACTTCAACATTATTCTCGACTTTTTTCTCAAAATGCATAATGAAAAAAAACTGCTCGTAGTTTGACTAGAATTTTTTCGAGAAACTAGAAAAAAAACTGGCTCTGCCGTCTGGACCGGTCCCGCCCCCTAAACCCCCACCCCCTTCACTCTCATTTCTTCCTGCGTTAATGACTTCCCCTTTTAAACCCTTTCTTTTGTTTTTGTTTATTTTGGCTGCTGTCTCTCTCCTTAAATAACCATTATTCTAGAAAGCCATCATACTCATACACACCACACACGTGCACACATACATAAACGCACACACACACACACACACACACACACACACACACACACATGGCCACATAGAAGAAATCCTAGCAAAAACATTGACTTTGTTGTTTTCTACTGTTTCATTTGTCTGTTTGTCTTTTTGTTTTCTAGTGTCCCCTCTTGTCCTGTACCTGTATGCATTTTTGTTTTGCGCATTTGTATTGTTGCCTGTTTTGCATAAAATGAAAAAAAAAGAAATAGGTTAAATGCAGAGAATAAATGTCTCCATTGTGGGATTACTAAGGGAAAAATGTATGTATTTATTTATTTAGGGAAATAGGAATCCGCTTCAACGGAGCATAATTGTGGCTTTTTAGATGTGTAAAGATGGCAGCATAATTGGAAAAAAAAAGCTTGCTTTTGGCCATAGACTTTGGAAAGTAATGCAGAAATTAACTTTATCTGGAGAGTGTGAAAGAAAGAATGGATAAAGGGAGATTCTGTGATCTCTGCACTCGATCGTTAGATCAGCCTTGCTTCGTGTTTGTTGCCGTGTTGAAAATAAGATGTTTCTTTTCTTTTAACTTTTTTGTTTCATAATATAGTATGAAGGCCAAAGAATAACAACTCTATTTCTTGTTTTTTCTCTCTGTACAAACTTTGTCTTCACAATCCAATTGTTTTTGCCCCCAGGTCTGAAAGCTTAAATTATAGCTCAAAGGAAGAGCTTTCCCCAGAAGATGGCAGATGGTGTCTGGTGTAGCTGCGAAAAGCAAAACAATACCACTGATGCAGAAGAAAATAAGGCAACGAGGGAAACGAATATAAAATAAGGAAATCTGGTGTGAAGCTCCCAGAATTCATTTGATGGAGAGACATGAGAGCTTTCAAAACTTATATACAGTTGTCAATATCCCTGCCATGTGTGTAAATAACAGAATCTGGCTGCTTAATGATACAACTGAGAGTCACTCAAACAAAAAAATGCTCTACTATTGGTCCATAAACAGGAATGAAAATGAAGTGTGCATGTGAGTATTTTTTATACTAAACGCCCATCCCAAATAAAGGCCGGGGCAAGTATAGCCTACAAACACAAACAAATAACCAAAAAACTAATTGAAAAGTGTGACTATTTATTTCATTTTAGAGGCACCTCACTGATGACGTGTTATGAAGTTGAGCGGCTCGTGCATCAAAGAGAAAGGCAGGCATTCAGCACCATGGACAGCAACACGGCTAGCAACTGGAAAACATCTAAAATGGGAAAGAGCTGTTGTGGGATCGACTGTACTCATAGATTTAGCAAGAAATCGGAGTTATCGTTTTACAGACTAACGAAAAATAAGCTTAAGAGAGACAAATGGATCGCTGCAATTCGCAGAAACAACTGGATTCCAGGCACCAAAACGTGGATTTGCGGTTCCCATTTTGTATCAGGTAATGGTGGATTTTTGGGTAGCTAACGTTAAACGGTCAAATCATAAAGTTCGGTGTCCTCATCACTTTAATTTCTACAACAAATCTTGCCTTGAAGTCGGACCAAGCATCAAGACTTTTGTATGCCTTCAAGCTTTGCTTCGTGTATTTCCCTGGCGTAGAAATTAAGTACATATAAATATCAGGAAACTCGATTCGTGGCGAAATATTAATGTCCATGGACCACTGGTTCTTGGGGTAACTGTACGGGTCACTGTCAAGTCCAACTGCCTTTAATTTAAGCCGATAATCGGCTGTTATCACGTCTTCTCCACTAGTTGTAGCCGTTTTTGCCACTCAGTGTGAGTAAGGCGGCGTGGTCCAGTGGGAAAGTGACGTCAATGCAGACCCTCTATAACCTTGGTCGCTTAGCAACAATGCTGAGAACGGCCAATGAGCTTCAGCGAGCAGCTCAAGAACGGGACCCTTTGATGAATCGTTCATTATAGTTCTCAAGTATAATCGATGGTGGCATGCGGTTTATGAGAATCTTTTTTGCCCAGGAGAAAAAAGAGCGACAACAACTGCCCATAACTATGTTCTTCTCTCGTAAAAACACACCTGCACTGCGAGCTTTCGAAAAAAAAGACGCTACAGAGCGAGTCAGGATGCAGTGGCACCATCAGAAGAGCAGTGAAATACGCACCAGTCACAATTTGTCCTACTGTACTTATTGTATTTTTCATTTTCTCCCGTTCAAATCCAGTTAGTCGGGTCGTGGTGGAGTGGTGATGATCTCCGCAATTTGAAGCCTTGTATAATAATTGTTTAAAAAAATAAAGGTTGCTACTTCACGGATTTCACTTATCACGGGTTCTTTTTGGAACGTAACCCCTGAAAAACTAGGGATTACTGTATGATGTTCAATTTAAGTTAAATGTAGTTTGATACGCAGAGGAAAAAAGCGTAGATACATCAGCCTGAGAATTCTGCGTGGATGGCTAAAGAGTGAGAGAGTGGGGGAAAAATTATACCAAACTCCAAAAGTTAGCTACGGAAACAGCAAGCGTGCAAGGTTGCATGGTGGAGAAAAAAGCTAGAGGCTAAAGTCGTAGCTTGATACTTTGCAAGCATGCTAAACACCAGCGTGTGTCGCAGAAGATGATACGAGTGATGGGAAAAGAATTGTACCAGACCTCCAGGATGACCGCCGTGGTCATGTTGTAGCCCAGTTTTAGCTCGGCCTTCGTTGCTGATGCGGCACCAGTACGCATCCCACACGAGGAGTCGTGCCCAAAGTAAACTTTTCCCACCAATCTGCAATAAGCACATCGTTCATCCATCCATTTTTGGATGCAACACACAATTAATAAAGGCAGGTCCTGTTGATTTGAGCGATTTAAGCTAATAATCACCCCGGGCCTTTGATTGGTGTTTTACGGTATTTAGGAAGAGTCATGGAGGGACAGACCTGTAGATTTTGTTTAAACAAAGTTATTGATATAATAAAACCCCTAACCGTCTGCGAACGTTGTGTTAAATAACAAAACAAACCACATTTACAGTGTAATTATTTCAAGTGTAACTGTTGTTATTTATTCGGTTACAGTATTTCTTCCTGTCAGTGTAATTACATGTTAGTTTGACTGCATTTGTCGTTTTAAAGTGCATGTAAACCTCTTAGTCTAGCTAGCTGAAGACCAACAACCAGAAATACTTGATCCCCGCACCTTTTATTTTTCATATCTATCTTTTAGTTATCTGACCAATGCCAAAAGAGATGACTTGGTTGCGTTACCAGTGGAGCATGAATACTCACGTTACGTTGATGTTAAGAACGTCATCAGACTGCGTCATACTGATCTCTTCTCCGCATTAATATTAAAGTAACAAAATAAAAAGCTGGGGCAAATTGATTTCCACAACTGACTCAACACTAAAGGAAACATTTTCTTCACATCCTGGTGCTGCAACAACTAAACTCCTCCCAGGATCCACTGTGACGAGCTTTATTCTACGCAGGGAAGACTAGCCGCTCGGCAGTCATTATGCAAATGTGTTACCTGGTGGATTATATGAGGTAGATATGAGGAGCCGAAGAAAAGGAGGAACCAAGAACAAAGCACGTCAGTCAGTGCACGATCAGAAGATCGGGGCTTTGCAGGCCAGTTATTTAAAAAAAAAGACATCATATGATCTATTGGAACTGTTACTTGAGGGCGCTGCAGGGTAAATGAGGCTGTGCGGCGGATGTTTTCCTGATTATGACACATGGACACACCTCAAAGCCCAGTTCTGCACTGCAGTCTGCATTTGAGGATCTTTCATCTGCATCTTCTCTGCAGGTTTTCTCACAACCAACTTCCTTCTTCTTCCTCGTTATTCATCCCTGGCCCCATCCCTCTTTCAAACACACCAGATGGAACGTGTTATCTATTATTCCACATAACACACCTCTTCTCCCTCGTTAACAGGAACCAGACTCCTGAGCAAACGCCTCCTGTCTTTCTCTTCAGGTTTTGTCACCAGTTCCTTTCTTGAGCTCATCTACAGATAAAAGGATGTTCTGATTTTTGTCTGCAGGGGTTTAAACATACTTTCTGATTTTGGTTCAAGGCTGAAATTATTTCAAAGGAGCTGTTGGAAAGCTGCTCTCTGCAGTAAGACGTTACAGGTACAGAAATCCTACTCTAAAAAGACTGCACCTGTCGATCTATGAGTATGGACAGTTATGGCACTTTTACATTAGTACCTACTCAGCCCGACTCGCCTCGCCTCGGTTTTTGTTCTCCATTAGGGGTCGAAGCGGGTGGAGGCGTGCCGAGTAGATACTTTTTCTGTAGTTACTCTGCCGAGGATCTAAGCGAGTCTGGCTGCATCTGACGTCATCAAACTACAGGCCACCGATTGGTCGGGGGGTTGGGAGTCAGACGTCTGAGTCAGGAGGCGGAAATGAGCGGGCCAAACAGCAGTGGGGAGTACCCGGCCTTCTTGGAGTCCCTGAGAGGGGTACTTGATAATGCTCCAACTGGAGACTCCATTGTTCTACTGGGGGACTTCAACGCTCACGTGGGCAATGACAGTGATACCTGGAGAGGCGTGATTGGGAGGAACGGCCTCCCCGATCTGAACCCGAACGGTGTTTTGTTGTTGGACTTCTGTGCTAGTCACAGTTTGTCCATAACAAACACCATGTTCAGGCATAAGGGTATCCATCAGTGCACGTGGCACCAGGACACCCTAGGCCGGAGGTCAATGATCGACTTTGTTGTCCTTTCATCTGACCTTCGGCCGCATGTCTTGGACACTCAGGTGAAGAGAGGGGCTGAGCTGTCAACTGATCACCACCTGGTGGTGAATTGGATGCGCTAGCAGAGGAGGAGGTTGGACAGACCGGGCAGACCCAAACAGATTGTGAGGGTCTGTTGGGAACGTCTGGCTGAGCCCTCTGTCAGGGACATCTTCAACTCCCACCTCCGGGAGAGCTTCTCTCAGATCCCGGGGGAGGCGGGGGACATCGAGTCCGAGTGGACCATGTTCTTTGCCTCCATTGTCGACGCGGCGGCTGTCGCGGCAGCAATCCTAGAACCCGGTGGTGGACACGGGAAGGAAAGGATGCCGTCAGACTGAAGAAGGAGTCCTACCGGGCTATGTTAGCCTGTGGGACTCCTGACGCAGTAGATGGGTACCGGCAGGCCAAGCAAGCCGCAGCTCGGCAGACCTGGAGGCAAAAACTCAGGTCTGGGAGGAGTTCGGTGAGGCCATGGAGGAAGACTTTCGGTCGACCTCGAGGAAATTCTGGCGGACCATTCGGCGCCTCAAAAGGGGGAAGCAGTACTCTGCCGGCACCATTTACGTTGCGGATGTGGAGCTGTTGACCTCGACTGGGGACATCATCGGACGGTGGAAGGAATACTTCGAGGATCTCCTCAACCCGACTGACATGCTTTCCATTGAGGAAGCAGGGAGTGGGAACTCAGGGATGTCCATCACCCAAGCCGAGGTCGCTGAGGTAGTTCGTAAGCTCCTCAGTGGCACCGGGGGTGGATGAGATCCACAATGAGTACCTCAAGTCTCTGGATGTCGTAGGGCTGTCTTGGTTGACACGCCTCTGCGACATTGCATGGAGGAAGGGGACAGTACCGCTGGAGTGGGAAACCGGTGTGGTGGTCCCTCTTTTTAAAAAGGGGGACCGGAGACTGTGTTCCAACTATAGGGGGAAGTGTCTGGGGTGAGGGAAGTCTGGGCATCCCTGTTGAGGCTGCTGCCCCCGCGACCCGGTTCCGGATAAGCGGAAGAAGATGGATGGATGGATGGATGGATGGATGAACACAAGCCACAGACCAAGTAGCACATATATCATCTCCTCCAGGTTCTACATCTTTAGTGTTGTTGTCTTCGTCACAGCAGCTTCGCTCCAACCCGCCTACTTCTCAATTGGGTATTGAAAATAAACGAGGGCAAGGCGAGTCGAGTCGAGACGAAGCTGAGTAGGTACTAGTGTGAAAGTACCATTAGTGTGCTTACATGAAGTTAGAAAATATGTATATTAATGTGTTAGTTTGACTGCATAGGTAGTTTTAAAGTGCTTGTAAACATCTTAGTCTAGCTAAGCTAGGTTTTTGTTGCCATGGTAACAAGCCCCATAGTATAGAATGGGACAATTTGGCTTCAATATCTCAAAAGTTGTATACAACAGCTTATGAAACCTCAGTATGTTGTAGTCCACATCGTCCCGACTCATTTAACATTGGATCGATGTCTCTGCGATATCGTGTTGCCAAGCAACAAGCTTCCAAATTTCCGTTAGCATCAAAATTAGAATAGTTAAATATTTCAAAAAGTTAGCACATTGCCCTTTGGGCCGTTTTGGACAATTGCAATATGATCTGCCACTACTTGGCATGCCGTTAATAATTAAGATAAAAGCTAAGAAAGGAGTCCGGTTAAATGGCCTAGTCAAACTATGGCTGTAGCACGTGTCAGAATTCTATTTAAAGATTAAAGCTGCAAGCAGCGATGAACGGGCCCTCGCACTCACGGCTACCGCCCACCATAAGCATATCAGAAATGACACCACCCACGACTTCCTATGTCAAACCATTCAAAAGTTATAGCAGAAAAAAGGGACAACCAATCAGAAGAAGGGGCGGGGCTAATTCAGGCCAATGAAGGTCAAGGACTCCATACAGAATCTGATGACACCACCCACGACTCTCTATGTCAAACCATTCAAAAGTTATAGCAGAAAATCGGGACAACCAATCAGAAGAAGGGGCGGGGCTAATTTGCGCCAATTATGGTCAAGGACTCAATACCGAGTCCGATGACACCACCCACGACTCTTTATGTCAAACCTTTCAAAAGTTATGGGAGAGAAAGGTATTCTAGTGGGCGCTGTTGAGCCGTTAGGCAACGCCCATTAATGCAAACCATGAAATATCAAATGTATCGACAGGCCTGGCTTTTCTTTAAGTTGCGACATGATACAGGTGTGTACCAATTTTCGTTCATGTACGTCAAACCGTATTATGGGGCTTGAGGCGCAAAGTTTTTTCTGTCTGAACCAATCAGATTAAGGGTGGGCGCGCTTTTTGCCGTCTAGCGTCGCCACGGTAACGCTTTTGAAAGAGAAAAGTAATGCGTGGTGTCGGAGGATGGAGACGCACGTTTTGATGTATAACACACCTGGGTGCACGTTACGGTTCGGGCTGAATTAATGACCGAAGAAATGGCATAAATTGCGCCAAAATTACACGATTAATTCAAAATGTTCAAAATGGCTGACTTCCTGTTCGGTTTCGGCCATGGCGCCAAGAGACTTTTCTTTAAGTTGCGACATGATACAGGTGTGTACCGATTTTTGTGCATGTACGTCAAAGCGTATTGTGGGGCTTGAGGCACGAAGTTTTATCTGTATGGACCAATCAGATGAAGTGGGGGCGCGCTTTTTGGCGTCTATCATCGCCACGGTAACGCTTTTGACTGAGAAAAGTTATGCACGTTATTGCAGGATGGAGACGCACATTTTGATGTATAACACACCTGGGTGCACGTTACGATTCTGGCGAAGAAGCGGCTGAAGGAATGGCATAAATTGCACCAAAATTACATGATTAATTCAAACTGGCCGACTTCCTGTTGGGTTTCGGCCATGGCGCCAGAAGACTTTTCTTTAAGTTGTGCTATGATACAGGTGTGTACCGATAAAGGAAGCTCTGAAAACCTTAACAAACCATGGTTTACTATAGAACTTAGGAAATCCGCAAATTCAAAATTTAATGTCTATGAGTTTTGGTTCAAATATAAATCATTGGTATAGTATGCATAAATGGCTTTATGAGGGTGACACTTCCATTATAGATAAAATGTATTTCAAAATGGTTTTCAAAAATGAAAGGACACATGAGTCTATCTTTCTTGAAAAGTTAATTTAATTACTGATACTTATTAAAATATACATTTTGTTAAGGAAATCTATTAATTTTGAGATAAATAACGGTCGCCCCCAATTACTTTTTTAAGGTCGTTGCCCTATTAATGTAGGTTTAAAAACACTAAAATACCTTTGTTTTAAGTTTTCACATATATGCACACTACATTCCAAATGTTTGGAAAATGGCCAAATACATCTTTATTTTAAGTATTTTAAAAATAGGCCTCTCAAAGGCCTTATACATCATTGACCCACAATTGTGATTCAGGCTTAAAGCCCCCCTGCTACACGTCATTCAGGCAGCCAATCAGCACAGAGCCTCATTAACATAGCCCCCCCTCCCCTCAGAATCCCTCATAGACAAGGTTAGAAACGGTAAAAATAAAGACATGGCCCAGAGGCTGAATTTCTCATTTATGTAGAAAAAACCTTCAAAAGCTTGTTTTTAAGACATTCAATGCCTGTTTAAAATATACATTAAATGCCATAATAGGTCACCTTTAAATAATTTTTAAGCAAATGAAGCAACGGTAAATTCTCGCCAAATACAGTAAATTCCAGTTGTCCCTGAACGCACCAGGAGGATAATCGGCTTTTTAGAATTCCGACCGGTCCCTGAATGCACCTCCTCCGCGGCGCGGCGCGGTCCCGACCAGATCTCGGCTGAAAGCCGATAATAATATAATAAAATTGCAAAGCTGCTGTGAAATAAGGTGTAATACATGCACTGTAGTTATTTTCTGTATAAAAATTGAATTTAAAAAGACGGGTTTGACTCAAAATCAGTGTGGTTTTATTTAAGTGGTCTCTGTCTCGGTAGAAGACAGAGACATGAAAGACGTGAAAAAAGCGAGCAGCATTACAGACATGCGCCGCCGAAATACATCGGTGAAAACTATTCCACAGGAATATTTCACCATAGATGTCTTAAGACGACTCTACAATTATGCACACAATAAAAAAATACTTACAGATTAGGTTGGGACTCGTGTGAAAACACTGGAGGATTCATGTCGTGTGAGGAACGTCAATACGGTGCGCACGCAACGTTCCCCCGCTCCCCCCCTCCTCCCTCCCCCTCGGCCTCCGCTCCGCTGCAGGAGCCAGCTTGCTTTAAATCCAATGGATTTAAATAAATATTCATTACCAATCGTGCGTTTTACGCACCTTAATGCCAAAAATATATTTTCAGATCACAGTAAACAATATTTTTACGAAGTTTACGAAGTTAATTGGACATGGCATGACAAAAATATGATTTAATTGTATATGAATACATTTTTGGAAAAAGAGAGTTACAAAGTTCTTCAAAAGCGATATGTACCAGCGTATGACTTTTTAGTCATGTCGAAATGTATCTAAATCTGACATTTTATTGTCTTAAGACCAAGCCTATGATTTTAAATTATTATTTGACCAAAAAATTCAGAGTGACGTAAAATGGCAGTTCCCTTCAAGTTATGACCACGATACTCAACACAGTTAATAAGGACGCTTATGACAATAATATGTGTCGATTTCATTGTGATTGGATGAATGAAACAGCAATGACAGCACATAATTTGATGAAAAATGTATACCTGACCAAAAGGTGGCGCTATGGATTTCAATCCAAGATTGTCATATCCACTTGTTCAGAATGGAAGCCTGATTACATGTATTGATTTTGGGTCAATTTGGACCAAGTATGTTTAAGTTACAACAACTTTTATGTTCATGGCGAGACACAGAAATTTGACCACCTCTAACGGCCACGCCCTTCGATAAGAACGTACAGTTTTCTCTGTCAGTCATCGTCAATGTCTTACCTATTATCTGACCAAATTTGAGATCATTAAACTGATCTCGCTTGGAGCATAGATGCATACTAGAAGACATGACAATTCCTGGTGCCAACAGGTGGCGCTACAACCGATCCTGAATATTCCACCACATATGTCTTCAGGCTCAGTCTACAATCATGCACATACGTTTTCAACCACATCAAATCATGTATTGCTGAATTACAGCCAATTGATGTTTGATGGCGAGGCTTAAAAATGACCTCAAACTTCGCCGAATCACTACGGTCAAGCCCTCTGCTAAAAACTTAAAAGCTTCGCAATTTAGCGTCGGCCATGTGTCTAGATTGTACAAATCAAGTTGTGAGCCAATTCGATAAAATCTCTAGGAGGAGTTTGTTAAAGTACGAGGCCTAGAAATGATCAGAATTCATCAAAAATGACATTTTCTGTTCAAAATGACGGACTTCCTGTGTAACTTAGAGCATGGGTCCAAGAGACTTTTTTGTAGAGCTTTGTCTGATATAATAGACACATAAAGGACATTGCTGTAAGTCAAACCATATTATGGGGCTCGTCAAAAAACATAAAATAGGTGGCGCTATAGAGCCCATTCTTGTGAACCCATGCCTGTCGCCCATAAAATATGTAATTTTACGCGACTCTGGAAGCGTGTGCAAAATTTGGTGAGTTTTTGAGCATTTTAAGGCCTCCAAAAAGGCAATTCATTTACGGCGAGAATAATAATAATAATAATAATAATAAACATCACAGATACAATAGGGTCCTCGCACTTTCAGTGCTCGGGCCCTAAAAATCTGATTGTGTGTTCAAAAATTGGAAGGAGGAACTGATTTGATCAAAATTCACCAGAAGCGTTTATTGTACAGAATACTTGATATCAAGGGTCTAACACTGACTCATCGTCAAATGAAAATCGAAAGCAAAAAAGACCCAGACGTAAACATTTATACTACAGGTGGAGAGGGCATGGAACTTTAGACTTTGCCTCACCTGTGGTTGGCTGGTTCTGGAGGCGCGTCTCCCCGTCTAATCCGGTGCCGCCGGAAAAGGGAAAAAACTACATCTGGTGGCACCAGAGGAGAAGAAACTACAATCCCCATCCTTTTTTCCTGGTCTCTCACATGTCCTTTGTCCCAAACACGTGGTCCACCAAACGCAACTAGAGAAAAACGTATTGACTACATGTATGATACAAAATGAAGACGGCAGATACACTACATGCATTTAAATAATGAGAAATAATTATTCAGACATGTATATTATATTTGAAATTAATATATTAAATTCTACTGATCAATAACAAAATAAACCAAAGAAAGAAAATGGATGAGATGAAAAGTTAAAAGATGGCATGGAAAGTTTAATTTTTCCACCCTAAAACATAACTAAACTGTGCATGTAAACATCCCGGTTATCTGCTGTTTGAAAAGTCATCAAATGTATTCTTATCCTAATGTGGAAAAGTAAAATAATACAATTCTGCAGTATCCTCGTATCACATGCACTTAAAGCAGCACAACGTAACTTTCAGCTTTTCTGAGTTTGGCGGCATCTTTTGGACAAAAGCGGTAGTGCTTTACCAGAAAGAACACTACGTTTCCCATGAGCACCAGCGCGTACTGCCGGAAAACTCCTGTCCCGTCGCTGCATTTGTTTTGATGAGAGAAGACGGGACGCTTTTCGGTTTCACCAAGTGAACAGACAGAACGCAAAAAAAAAGATGTTAAACTGCTGGAAAGGAACTGGAATTTACCGGGATACCTTAAACAAGGAAGCCAGGGAGTGGTATATGGAGAAAATAATGATTATTATTTATTATTAATTATAATAATAATTAATCCCTACTGAAGAGCCATGTGTTTCAATAAATTTGTATAATAGTACAACATACAGTACATGTTTTGTATCCCTCTTACATCTCTTTTCTTTTTTTTTGACTGCTATATTATGGTGAAGAGGCTCCGAGGCATGAGCAATGTTTTTGTTTTCCTCTTGAGATTATTTTTTTCCTCTGCAGCTACAAATAAGAGTTAATATTTTTTCCTCAACAAACTAGTTTTATCTGAAGATTGGGGTTAATTGCACCGCAGAGAGCTGGCGAGCAACTGCGTTTAGCTGGAGAAGTGGGGAATAAAACCCGTGTTTTGATCCGACGCCCGTCTGTGTGAGTGTTTGTGGTTTAAGGCTGTTTATGGTTCTGCGTTAAATCGACACAGAGCCTACGGCGTAGGGTACGCGGCGACACGCACCGTACGTTGCGTGTCGCCACATACCCTACGCCGTAGGTCTGCGTCGATTTAACGCAGAACCATAATTCAGGCTTTACTGTGTGGAAGCTGGTGTTTGGTCGTTACAGCCGCGATCCAAAGCGAGCCGACGACTCTTTCACTCTTTTACTTTGTTATATCAGATACTTGGCCTACGTGGTTCTGCCTCCGAGCATGAAACCGTTGAAAAGTTAAACCATTAGGATCTTTTCCCCACGTCTGTTGTGTGTGGAGCTGCTGCTGCTGCAGCATCGGGTTACCAGCTTCTGCGGAGCTGCACTCCAAGTCCCGCCCATTTTCGTCTCGACTGCGAATCGGGAAGGAGGGGGAAGTGACGTATGCCGTTAAGCAGTCAAAGTCGTAACGATTTGTAGTTTTTTAGTGTGGCAGGGTTCCTACCATGCTCCTCAAAGTTACATAGTGCCAGTGAAGGTGATACAGACCCCCTCAGACCATGACAGAGGTTCATTAAACCTGTTGGAAGTTGCATCACAATGACTCTGGAAATATGATATTAAGGTGGAAAAGTTACGTAGTGTCGCTTTAAAGCTAGAAAGCTGCAATTTGAAAACTTTTAAATCAACTTATTTAAACATCCTTCTAAAAGGTATATCATGTTGGCAAAACGGCCACTTTTTCCCTTTACACTACCAAATATAATTCTGTTGTTTTTTTTCTCTACTCTGGTCATTTTCACTAGCTCCCAATGTTTCTGTTGCCTTTTAAATGCTTTATTTGTACCACTTTTTTGAAGTCATATCTTCACATTATAAAAGCTGAGAGTAAACAGTAAACGTTCCTTCTGAAAGGTTTCAATAGTCTTAACAGTCGAGGCAATACCTGCATATAAACGCATTTACAGTTTTTCTATACTGACATTTATATTACTGCATCTCATAGTGCTTGGAAATCCCTGTCAACACACACACACACACACACACACACACACACACACACACACACTGGGGGCACGATTCCTGGACTGATGAGGATCCCTGTTGTCACAGAGATCAAAACATAAACATGTTAAGTCTTGCTCATGAAGACTTGGGGGACTGAGAAGCAGAAATATCCTGCTGAGCAGATTTCAGTTTTTGGAGGCTTATGAAGTGATCAAAAGAAGCTTTCTCACATTTGTGTCTGTAATATTAATAATAAGACTGAACTGGAAATATAAGCTCGAGGTTCCTCGCTATTACAAAAGCGGTAGTATTGTCGTGACAACTTTTGTTTCACAAGTCGACAAAGCTTTTTCCCCCAGAACCCCCGGAAACTCTAACATGAACTCTTGTTCTGTGAGCTGAAGGCAGCCAGAGCGTTGGACCTTTGTCTCAGTGGAGCAGCAGACTTCCTGTGTGTTTCATGACTTCAGGAAAGACACTGAACAAGGGTAGGGACTCATGAACGGAGAGATTTGCCAGTTTGAATCAAGAGTTTGACTGTGACATGCTGGTTTTTCTTCTTCTGTACCTCTGGATTAACCGGGACGGGGACCCACTTATAGGATAACTGGCCGCGGGACCAAACCACCTTCATGTGTGAAGAATCAAAGCTGCGCATCTTGTTCTAAGAGATGGGAACAACCTGCCAACTTGCTTTTTTATCCTTCCAGTTTTCTTGTGTTCCTTGAGCAACAAACAGTGTTCATAAATACTCTGAATTGCACCAAATGTATGTTTAAATGATTTATTGTTTACATCATTGTTGTACCATGTCTTCTTCTGCTATGAATTATTATAGTTTTTTTGTCTCGTTGACAAAAGTGTACACTTCACATGTACAGTCCCCCCCACTAAAGGGGGGGATTAAATTAGATTGTACTTCTTGGATCTTTATTTTTCCCCATTTTGTCATTTTTGTGACTCTCCTCAAAAATAATAATAATGTCGCCAGTTCAAATTGAATTCAAGGACTTATTTAAATTTGATTTACAATAACAATAGGGGCATGATGGTTTAGAAATAGGTCTGGATTTCTACATTTGGGTTGATATTGATGCTGAAGAGAAAACTGTTGCCCCAAACCCTTGCAATCAATCTTTAGTTTTCTTGTATGTTTCTTGTTTTTGGGCAGGTTTTCTTTTAT
Source organism: Cololabis saira (assembly GCF_033807715.1). Taxonomy (NCBI): domain Eukaryota; kingdom Metazoa; phylum Chordata; class Actinopteri; order Beloniformes; family Belonidae; genus Cololabis; species Cololabis saira. The sequence continues at coordinate 31,832,413 of NC_084601.1, read as the reverse complement.
TAGCTTTGAAGAAGCTCTCTGTTAAATTTAGGGAAAGCATTCCACGGTCAACTCTGAGCCGGAGCTGCATTTAGATCCCGACAAAACATGTGTGTGTTATTTTTTCCACCTTTGACCAAAATATGATAAAAAAAAAACTATATAAAAGATAGTTGAATGGTTGGATTTTAACACCAAAACTTATAGTTGACAGTTTGTGTCAGGTTGAAGAGAAAACGGAAACTGTGTTCACTTATAGGATAACTGGCCGCGGGACCAAACCACTTTCGTGTGTGGATCGTTTTTCTAACGGAGGACTGATGGATGCTGAAACACTTTGAAATGACTTTTTTTCTCCTTTCAGCCACATGCAGATAAACTGCTCTTTGTGGCGTTGATGTCATGAGTAGACGCTTCCTTAAACAGAAAACACCAAATTGTTATCTCAACCACAGATACTGTAGACATAGGATAAGTGATTGCAAAATTGGCATTAGAGATGTCTCAGACCATTCAGGAGTATATCTTACTCTACATTTAGATAACAAAAGGAAGAATATGCTATGGAGACTTAATACTAGTACACTGAATGATATAAAATATAAAGAATTTATAAAAGATGAATTGAAAGAGTATTTGCAAAATAGTGATAATGGAACAGTATCACCAAATGTCTTGTGGGACGCCTGAAAGGCAGTACTCAGGGGGAAACTTATAGCTTATACCACCCACAGGAAAAAGGAGAAATATAGACGCTTAAAGGAACTTCAGTTAAAATTGAAGAACCTAGAAAAGCAACACTCAACTCGAAGAGACCCACAAATACTGGCTCAACTAAAATGTATGCAACAGGAAAAAATATTATGAAACTGGTCCCAAGGCTATGAAGCTTCTGTCATGGAGATTACGCAAACAACAAGAAAAAGAACTGTTTACAAAATAAGAAATCCAAAAAGCAATAAAATGTGCCATAAACTAGAAGAAATTCAACACCAAATTGTTGAGTTCAGTTTATCAAAGTAGCTGTAAACCTCAACTTCAAGCTCATTTAGTTAAAATGACTCCAGGTGTCGCAAACGACTGACTCTAATTAGCTGTCGCTGAAGCAATAAGTCTGCAGATTCATTTACTTCTTCTCAAGCACCTCGAGGGTTGGAACTGCTCGAGGGTTATCGTCTTACGAACATCATCTTTGTCTCATATTGTTTTTTAGATGAAGAAAAAAAATTAAATTTTAAGGCAATTTAAGGCAGAAGTTCTGTGAAGTGAACTTCAGAGGGGTTTTCTTCTTCCTAACTTTAAATTCTGACTTTAGTCTGTGGATTTTGATGGTTGAGCCGCACTTATTTAGCGTTGTACAGGAAATTGGGTTGTTGTTTTTTTTTTTTGTCGTCAGACACTTTGGGGATTTCATGTGGGATGGTTGAGATTTTAAAACTATGGTGGCAGAGATGAGCCTGTTTGGTGGATATCTTCAGCTTTAAAGGCATTTTCTGCTTAAATAAATGCAAGTGAGAAAAGTTCAGAAGTTTTCAGAGAGGGAAAAAGCAGTATGTGTGTTATAAAGATGAAAAATAGAAACTTATGCTCCGGAAATACTTTTTGTTCCAATAATTTTTCTCTGAAGTCGTCTGAGAGCTTTGAAGTTGGTGTCTTCTGAAGCCAAAATGAACCCGATCTAAAAGGAAGGATCCTATAAAACCCAGTCCAACTCCAGTTTTACCTTCTTAATAGCCCGGATGGTATATTTTCTCCTCTGTGGAACGTTACTGGGCTTGTTTCATGAGCCCAATGCTGTGGAAACTTCCCGTTGTGAATGGCTTCCCTTGTTGGATGCACACTTTGATCCATCGGGAACATCAGGGAAGAAATGATCCAATTGTCATTTGAAGGCCTTTGTTGCTATGACATATGAAAGCTCGGTAGTCCTTTCCTGACAGTTGGAGCAGACCTCAGGTCTACAGGAAGTTTGTTCCACCGGTGAGGAGCAGAATAACTGAACGCTGCTTCACCTTGCTTGGTTCTTGTTCTTGTATGGAGCTAGAACAGTCTCATAATTCACAAATGCACAGGACAAGTTTTACAAATGCACAGACCGATTTGCAAATACACACACCGTTTCACACGTGCACAGAACAATTCACACGTGCGTAGGACAAGATATACAAATGTATTTTTGATGCACACACAAATATAACCTGATTTACAAATGTTTTTTTGTCTGTGAGTTGCGCTGGATTTGTGTGTGAGTTTTGAGACTCCCCTGACGTGACTAGATCCACAAATAGGTTTTTTTTAACACGGAAGGATCTGCAATCAATCAGATTAAAGGGGCGGATACACCTGCTGTTTGAACTGCGTTAGCGCTGTTCACATAGAAAAGTGATTAATATTTCGAGTTGGTGGAATAAAGATAAATAAACACCAACAGGAGATAAAAGATAAATAGAGGGGATGGAGAGGAGATCACTGTTCTTATTTTCTTGTGATTTCGGTAAAGAAAACAGCGCGATCAGAGATGGTTTGTCGGGCTGTTCAACCAGAGCCGTCAGGAGAGCTCTTAGTCCTGCCGATGCAGCAACTGATGATAAAAAACAGCGGAGATATTTATGTATTTGAACTACAGGTGTCTTTCAGGAGAACGAGCCTTGACGGGGTAAATATATTGCTGCAGGTCGTTCTGGCTCTGGCCACTAGCGGCGCTGGTCCCGGTCAGACACCAGCTGACCACAGTGACCAGACGTGGAGGTCGAAAACAAGCAGCTGTTATCCTCACATTTATGATGTGACATTCCCACCACACAGAGACAAACATGTGTCAAAACAGCGGTGGCAGATCAACACATTCCCGGTGCAGAGTCATGCTCATGGGAAGATGCAGCCGTGATGATGCTGGTCGGGGTTTAGTCCACCGATCATCAAACATCTGAGCTGGATACAGAGGTTCTTCGGTTATCAGTCGACTGATACCGACTTTACTCCAGATATTTCGGTAAATTAATCTCCTGCAGGAGCGCATGTCATGACATGCGCTGCTGCTCCACCTGCCGCTGCAGCTCGTCCCCGTCAGGCAGCGCTGCAGCTCTGCTGCGCTGTCTGGTTCTGAATCAGCGGGACAATCCCAAGTAACACGTCGTGAAACCAAACGGAGCAAATATATAAAAATATCCGCTGTTTCTCATCATCAGTTGCTGCATCGGCAGGACTAAGAGCTCTCCAGTCCCGACGGCTCTGGTTGAACGGCCCGACAAACCATCTCAGATCGCGCTGTTTTCTTTACCGAAATCACAAGAAAATAAGAACAGTGATCTCCTCTCCATCCTGTCTATTTATCTTTTATCTCCTGTTGGTGTTTATTTATCTTTACTCCACCAACTCCAAATATTAATCACTTTTCTAAGCGAACAGCGCTAACGCAGTTCAAACAGCAGGTGTATCCGCCCCTTTAATCTGATTGGTTGCAGATCCTTCCGTGTTAAAAAAAACCTATTTGTAGATCTAGTCACGTCAGGGGAGTCTCAAAACTCACACACAAATCCAGCGCAACTCACAGACAAAAAAACATTTGCAAATCGGGTTATATTTGTGTGTGCATCAAAAATACATTTGTATATCTTGTCCTACGCACGTGTGAATTCTTCTGTGCACGTGTGAAACGGTGTGTGTATTTGCAAATCGGTCTGTGCATTTGTAAAACTTGTCCTGTGCATTTGTGAATTATGAGACTGTTCTAGCTCCATATTCTTGGGACACGCAACAAAGAGCCTTAACATTTGCATTTAGCGTAGCTCCAGATTTTTATTTGAAATCAACATTCGTCTCATTTTATGTTGGATGGGAGTAAAATGCACCGTGGAACCTAAAAGGTCGTAAGAAGGTATTTACAAGTATATTTTTCTCATCATTTTCTGGAAAAGGGAATATATCAAGAAGGTACATCAGCAGTTGTTGAGTCATTTCATTGATCTTTTTTTCTCAGCACACATGGAAGATGAACTGAAATAAACGGCAAAGGTTATATTCATTCCACCGCAGTTCAGTGTTTTATGATCCTGTCACTTGGGCTTGAAAGTAAGTGTTATTTGTTTCTGCATGAATGGTGAGGGAGATTAGCTTTTGTCTGGCGGATAGTCTGGTTTATTTACTCTCCTCCTAACTACAAGCCAAAGTAAGATGGAGGATCATGCAAACAGAATTCACATATCGTCTCCAGCATATATATCACATATACAGTAATGTATGTGGCTTATTTGAGGCTAGATGTTCAGTTTCTTCCTGTTCAGAGCCGCAGGGGTTTGCTGCAGCCTGTCCCAACGGGTGTCAGGCCAAAGGCAGGGCACTTTCCAGTTATTTAATTAGATTCAGTTCAACTTAACTTAATTTTCAATTTAATTCCAATTTCAAATCGACTTTAGAAACCAAACTGCATGCAATTCCAGTCCAAATCCTCCAGAAGAAAGGTTGAGTGCTCAAAGTTTGCTCCTCAGCTGCTTGTTGTCCATTATGTCCGAAATGTTTCCAATATTTTTCTGCTAAAGTTCATCAGGAGAAATACGTGAGACAGAAGAAGTGGGGAGTCTGAGATCTTAATATGCTCGTTTCAGCCTTTCTCCCTCGGCTCCTTTGGCTTTTTCTAAAATTCAAGTATATTTCATGCTTTGATTATTGTTTTTGTTGTCTTTTTTTCATGAAAAGCTCATCCAAGTGTCAGAAATGATCAGAATTGCTGGATCCAGATTGAGATGCATGAAGGTTTTGGCCCATATCAGCAGATCTGGATTGATATTAAGATGATATTGTCACATGACAGTCTTTAGATTGTTTCCTAGAGCATGCTGGGTGTTGCTAAGTGTTTAGATGAATAGTTCTCATAGTTTCAGACCTCTTTCTTCATACAGATGTTTCATAATCCCACCAGATCTGGATGATTGAGGTTAAAACTGGATAAGTTTGGAGCAACTTGTTTAAAATACTCATTCATTTTCAGGAACCTTTAGAAAAGTTTTATGATTAAAGTAATACGCCGACATAATGGGTATTGGCTTATTTGCTGTCTAAGTTGACACATCTGGAGAAGAAGACGGTGCACAAACCATCTTTGTTACAGCATCCGTCCTGCATGCATGTGAGATAAAATATCATGGAAGAGCGTTTACCACACTTATTAATCAACAAAGTGGCTATAATAGTCATCATGTTGCATGAATCACAAAGTCTGTTACAGCTTCCTGGCAGTTCTGCTGACGTAAATCACTGCAGCTCTTTATTATGCCTCTAAACGATGCTCATGACATCGCTGCACCCAACTTTACATAGTTATTTCTACTCAAGGTTAATATTCAAGCCAAGAGATGTATAATAGGACATTTTTGGAGGTATTTGGACATTTATTTTGTCACTTTGGCTGGATGTGGACTGTAGCTCCATCTTATCAGCCTCTGGGACTGACGGCAAACATGTTGATCCACCTTTTAGAAAGAAACAACAACCAAAGAGACACACCTATCCTTTTTACTTTCCCCAAATTCCAGCTAGAGTCGTCCCCCGATGGAGCTCTGCAGCAACAGATTGAGTATTTCTGCTGAAAGTCATCGCATGTGGAGGCGTACTGAATAATTTTTCCATCTCTCCTGGGTTATTCGTGCTCTTTACAAAAGCACACTAATATATTTTAATTCCTCAGTTTTAGACATTTTACATATGCTGATTACTTGTTCAATTTAATTGTTTGGCTTCAAAGAAACATAAAGAGAACATAATAATGGCAGCTTTGAGGTTTTTTTTTTATCTTATTTCCACTGGCAGATATATTATGGTGACATTTCTGGCAGTGTTCCACCACAACAATAATTAAGTGGAACAATAAGGCAACACAAACACAACAAAAGGTGAACAGGTTTTCCGTTCCTTTCATATTTCACCAGCAGCAGAGGTGAAAATCAAAGATGGGGTTAGTAGAAGACCGCAGGTTTTTCTCTGCAAAACTTCTCATTCATCTGTTTCATTTTGTTTAACTTTCTCAATTACAGACCAATTACTGTACTTCCACACAGAAAACAGAGAAAGCCGGAAACCACAGGAAGGGCCACAAACCCCACGGGAGCTTTTTGTTCACTCTGCATCTAAGGCTTTCACTCCAGAGGATATCTATTACTTTTTCTCGTATTTCTTGATTAAGCTGCACCTTGGTCGATATTCAAGCGCTTTTCCTTGAACTTCACCATTTAAAACTTCATATGAGAGGCAATTTACAGCTATTTCTTATTAATTACAGCCTTCACATGTAAAGTTATTTTTAATGAACGTGTGTACACATGTCCGTCTGAATGTAATTGCGTGATTAAGCTGCTGGTGGCTGATTGAAGGGAGATTCAACAAGGTCGCGACGACAGAAGCTTGTGTTTTATTTTCTCCCTGAGCCCATTCAGCGCCGTGGAAGAGACGGTTGTTCAGTCCTCCGCCAGCAAGCGTTACCTTCAGGCTAAAACTACCTAATTCACTAATGGCGCTTTTCCACTAGCACCTACTCAGCCCGACTCGCCTCCACTTGGTTTGGTTCTTTCCCACCAGGGGTCTAACGTGCCGAGTAGATACTTTTTCTGTAACTACTCTGCTGAGGTTCTAAGCGGCTGAGTCGGCTGTATCTGATGTCATCACAATACAGGCCACCGATTGGTCGGGGGGTTGGAGTCAGACGTCTGAGTCAGGAGGAGGAAATCAGAGAAAGAGCGACTCTGACGGCGGCTTCTTGTTCATTTTATTCAACAGGCAATGGCAGCAGAAGTCTGTTTCATGATCCAACTCTGAGGTGCAGATGTTCATAAACCTGGTGGCTGAGGAGAGAATTAAAAAGGGAAGTAGACGGGAGATAAGGAATGACCAGATCCACCAGGAGTTCTGTCACTTCTCAGCGGCTCCAACTGACTTTTCAGCAGCGCCAAGACAAACTAAAACAATTAAAAAGCCTCGCCGCTTGAAGCTTCTCTCACTCTAATTTTTAACTTGTTATCGAACACGAGCCACAGACCCAGCAGCACATCTATCATCTCCTCTATGTTCAACATCTTTAGTGTTGTTGTCTTCTTCGTTTAGATCACACAATCAAATACGTCACAGCAGCTTCGCTCCAACCTCCTACTTCTGCTCCAGGTGCTGAATTGTAGTGGAAAAGAAACTTGCCTGAGTTGAGTCGAGCTGAGTAGGTACTAGTGGAAAAGCGTCACAAGAGGATTTTCTACCTGGTCTTCCGCTGCACATACACATCTGCATCTGCACATCTGCATGTGAGGAACTTCTCCGATCCAGAGATCAGGAATAGCTGGCATGTAGGCGTCGAGCGCTTCTCCTCATGATGTGTCAATAAGACACGGCTGGTTTCCAGGATCAAAGCTGCGCATCTTGTTCTATGAGACGGGAACAACCTGCCAACTTGTTTTTTTTCCTTCCAGTTTTCTCGTGTTCCTTGAGCAACAAACAGTGTTCATAAATACTCTGAATTGCACCAAATGCATGTTTAAATGATTTATTGTTTACATCATTGTTGTATCATGTCTTCTTCTGCCATGAATTATTATAGTTTTTTTTGTCTTGTTGACAAAAGTGTACACTTCAAGTGTAGTTGCAGCAGTTGCCCCCCAATAAAGGGGGGAAATTAAATTAGATTGTACTTCTTGGATCTTTATTTTTCCCCTATTTTGTCATTTTTGTGACTCTCCTCAAAAATAATAATAATGGTTCCAGTTCAAATTGAATTCAAGGACTTATTTAAATTTGATTGACAATAACAATAGCAAGAGGAGCATGACGGTTTAGAAATAGGTCTGGATTTCTATATTTGGGTTGAAATTGTTGCTGAAGAGAAAACTGCTGCCCCAAACCCTTGCAATCAATCTTTAGTTTTCTTGTATGTTTCTTATTTTTGGGCAGGTTTTCTTTTATTAGCCTTGAAGAAGCTCTCTGTTAAATTTAGGAAAAGCATTCCACGGTCATATCTGAGCCGGAGCTGCATTTAGATCCCCAACACAGCATGAGTGTGTGTGCTTATATTTTTCTTTTCCACCTTTAACCATGATCTGATTAACGATAGTTGGACGGTTGGTCCAGGGATTGGGTCGCCGAGGCACCCCGCCACGACTGCTACCCAGTCCACGTAGCACCGGCCTGCCATGGTCCTTCCTGCGGGTGGTGGGCCTACGGGACAGCGGACCCGCGTCGCCGTTTCGGGCTGAGCCCGGCCGGGTCCCACGGGCAAAGACCCGGCCACCAGGCGCTCGCCATCGAGCCCCAACCCCAGGCCTGGCTCCAGGGAGGGGCCCCGGTGACGCCGATCCGGGCGACGTAACGGTCCTTGATTTAGTTCTTCTCATGGTGGCTTTGTGAAGCGCTCTTAGTCTGGCCCGTCACCTAGGACCTGTTTGCCATGGGAGACCCTACCAGGGGCGTGATGCCCCCGACAACATAGCTCCTAGGATCACTCGCACACAAACCCCTCCACCACAGTAAGGTGGCGGTTCAAGGAGGGACGCCTCCCTAGGGAGGTGTTCCAGGCATGTCCCTCCTCCCTAGGGAGGTGTTCCAGGCATGTCCCTCCTCCCTAGGGAGGTGTTCCAGACATGTCCCACCGGGAGGAGACCCCAGGGCAGACCCAGGACACGCTGGAGAGACTATGTCTCTCGGCTGGCCTGGGAACGCCTCGGACTCCCCTCGGAGGAGCTGGAGGAAGTGTCTGGGGTGAAGGAAGTCTGGGCATCTCTGCTGAGGCTGCTGCCCCCGCGACCTGGTAACGGATAAGCGGCGGACGATGGATGGATGGATGGATGGATGGATGGATGGATGGATGGATGGATGGATGGTTGGATGGATGGATGGATGGATGGTTGGATTTGAACACCAAAACTTATAGTTGACAGTTTGAGTCAGGTTGAAGAGAAAATGGAAATTCAGGTTGTGGCAGTTGTGTTCAGGCCTGTTAGAGAAAAAAATAAAAATGTACGCCAACATTTTGAGAATTTGTTACCGGTAATTAGCCCCAACCCCACGGTTTGGTGAGAGAAAAGGTCCATCGTTCTCTTCTCGTGCTTCCAGTAACTCAAATATCCTGTTAGCCTTTCTTAGTTTATCTTCATCACTCCAAGTGGATTACTACACCTGGCCTAATAGGCAAAATGAACTTCCCAACAACTCTAAATATATAATTTACAAGTTGTGACTTGCACATTTACGTCATATAAAAATGTCTATAAAATGAGGATCAGTCTAATAAACAGGAGCTATGTATTACTGAAGCACCACTACCTAGAGTGATGCCCTGCAACAGCTCGTTTACACATGATCAGAGTTTCAGACTGTATATAGAAGAGTATAATGTACTTTTTGAGTTATGCATAAGGATAATATTATAACCACTTATTTCAGTTAGGAACACTTGGCTTGGGGTCTTTCTTCCCCTTCATATTTGATCACACCAGGATGCAGGGTGTAATTAAGGCTGCAAATTCTTCTGTGGTTGGAGCTTTTTCTTCTTATTCTCCAGATATGTCTCACCTTTTAATTGATGTATTATGATGTTTCTTTTAGATATCAAAGAATAAATCAAACAAAATTGGTGATTTATTCCATGGTGCTTATGCAGCGTTGCGATAACACAAGCTGGGTGGTGCTTCTGATGTGTCCTTATCATACCAGAAACAACCACTCAAATCTTTTCCTTTCTGCTTCCCAAATGAGCCACATATCTTGAAAATGTCCCGTCCCATGGATGAGTTCCTTTGCCAGCACTTGCTACCGTACATAGGCCAGCGTAGCCTCAATTCAACCAGCTGACGTGTGCATTAATGCAATGGTAGTTGAAAATTGCTCAACTTTTCACAAAGCAACAGACACGATGCCGTGCACGGTGGAAAAACAGTCGCCTCGCAATGCGTGATGTCACTGCATTCAAATAGAATGGACGATGATACTCAGGGCAATTTCAGTGCTCCTGTGTGAATGTACAGTAATACCGGAGGTAGTTTGGGATTAGTGACTGAACACCCTACAGAAACCGACTATGCAATCTGGGAAAAAGAGCCTTGGTCGGACAGGCCCCTGTGAAGTCCTCTGTAGACGCCGGGAACTTTACACAAGTTAATGCTCTTGTGCATCACTCCACCCATCAGACTTTTGAGGACAAGTGACCAAACGGAGGCTAGTCTTCACTAAAAACCTCACGACTGCCCTATTTCCCCCCAAAATACACCTAAATAAATCTCGGACCATGAAGAAAAATCATCTGATCTGATGAAAGAAGGCGAGATCTGGTATGTTGGAGAAGAGACTGAACCCTGAACTTCATTTGACCCCCTTTTGCACCAATTCCCATCCAAGGGGAAAGAGAGAGGAAAGTGAGTGTTGAGACTGCCAAAAGAGCTTTAATACGTACCAGATCAAGACTTGAAAACATGTGTAATAGAGTATTGTGTATGAATGAGGAGAAAATAAGAACAATCAGAAGTACCGACAGATAATAAGGTGTAATGAAAAGCCTGACTGAATTAAGGCCTGAACCTGCAGCAAAGGAAAATGAAGATCCTCAACACCACTTAGACTTTAATAGATCGCAGGTGTTGCTGCCGCCTGGACATCTGTTCCTTGTTCCCTTCAAGTCTGAGCTCGTCGTCTGCACTTCCTCCTGTACCAATAAGGGTGATGGCACTGTGAGGGGGGGTATTCTTCAGCACTTCTGCCGTTAACTCAGCTCTACTCCATTTTATCACAAATAAAAACACACTTTATACTGTATTACCTGGCAGACGTGTTGTGGTTTGATTACCTGCAGGGCGGGTTGGATGGAAAGCTGTATTATTTATCATCCCACATCTCCATAAGAAACATTTTTCTTCTTCCAGTACCTGAAAAATTATAGTGAAACGTGATCTTTTATACCATGAAAACGAAAGTTTATTATCTCCTCTTCCTCCTCATATTCACATATTTCGTCATTTGCAATAAATGCATCAGTGGGTTTCACAGAAAACTTGGACCCAAAATTAGACTATATTAAAATATAAAAACAATTAGATAGATATGATGTTTCAGATAAGGAAAGGAAAAATGTGGTTCAATCGAACAGTGCCTAGATCACTGAACTGGCCCCATGCTTGCTGTTAATCCGCTTGTGCTTTTGTCCAAAGCCGAGCAAACATCATAGTTTGCTGCTGTGGTTTGTCTTTGTTCCCCTTTGGATCATTAAAGTCTTTCACGTGACAATGTTTGTGCCACCTCTTGGAAGTGCATCGTTGCATTATGAGCATTCTCCTGTAAAATAACAGCATGTTGTTAATGCTACTGCTACACATTACCACTCCTCGACCTACTGACAAAACAGGAAACCGCGAGGCAATATTGTGCAATTCCCTGTGGACAACCCAGAAAAGTTGGGATTCTGTTTGTAAATGAATGAATGTGAGCAAATCCTGATTCTCTTATTTTCAGCGTAATCTGCAAATATTTCCATTGTTAGTATCAAAATTGGAACAACTCTACCTCCATCATTTCTAATACTTCTTTATATGTGATTTAAAAGTGTGTCCGTCTTTTCAGAACCTGAGAGGGCTGTGTTAGGGGTGTCTCTGTGTTCTGTCATGTTGCGTGGTTCATCTTTTAGCCGGCGGTTGACAGAGGTTGATGTAGCATGGCCTTCTCTCAGCATGAGATAAGTCAAACACTGGATCTGGTGTCTTCTTTTACAATAATAAACTATATGTCATTGTAGAGGACATCCTTCAAATGATGCACATGTGCCGAGCTCCAACTTCTGTTTTTATGTTGTTTTTTTCCCCCTTTACCATCAGAAAAGTAGTCTGAAAACTGTTCAACAAGATTTTTTGATAGATTAAATACTTATATAAATTATAACGCTTGATGTAGGCTTTAATATGCCTGAAATGAGCTGCAGAAAGAGATGTTTTGGAAGGGAAGCGTTCCTAATGCAGGTAATGACGCTTTATGAAATCCTGTGTAAACTTTGACCACACAGGTTTCCGTTTGTCATGTTCAATCAAGTTTTATTCTCTGTTCCGTACTTCTGATCTCGTTAACACCCACAATTACCATAAATAGTTAATGAAACACCTGATCAAACAACCCTCGTAAATCCCCCAATGCATATGCTTGTTATTCCGCATGAGATGAAATGGAGAAGCATGGAAGACCTCAAATGGTGACCTAAAACAACGGATCTGCAGCAACTCTGTTGAACATCACAGGTCTGTAATCTGCTCATGTGTTGAATCTATTTGTCCAGAAATTGCAGATGTATAAATAATAAATATTATAATAAATAAGCTCTCAACTTAAAGGAGCCGTCTGTAAGAAATGTCCAAAACTGGTACTGCAGTCACTTTCAAAATATTGTTGAGCGGCGTGTACCCTCCCCCTCCTCCCCCCGACCAGAGGTTGCCAGGTAGGCTGCAGAATGCAGCAGGAACGTAGGCTGCCATGGCTGCGATAATTAGAGCCGAGCTGGCAACCCGGATGCCGAAACAATACTGACTTGGTGATTGGGAGATAGGTGGAGGGTGGAGCTTCAGAAACAATACTGACTTGGTGATTGGGAGACAGGTGGAGGGTGGAGCTTCAGGCCAAAACAAAAAATAACATAATCAGTTGAGGGCTGCAACTCCTCTTTTTAAACGGGAATATCCTGGCTTGAGTGCTGTTGTCAGTGACATAAGTATTTGAAATGAACATGATTTTTAAATGTCTGTTGACATATCGGGGTCATTTTATGATTCGTTTTATTATTGCTCTTACATACAGCTCCTTTAACAAAGTGCCATGAAGTTTCTAACACATGCAATGAAACCTTTTACCACTTTCATCAACTTTGAACAAGCATGAGAGATGGTCATAGTGAATGTAGCAGAAATCAAAACATAACATAATGATAGTGATGCTGCATGTCCCAATAGCCAGTTTCAGCAAGTGTGCATTAGACCGCAAAGGTCTGTGTTTCATGCTGTGGCCTAATCGAGACTCCACTGCTCCCAGAACCAGAACAGAACCTCCCACACGTTGCCAGTCCACAAAATGGCAGGGCCCATCTAGCTCTTCAAGACTTTGCCCATTGACGCCCTGGGAGCAAAAACCAAACCACCATTTTTATCTTGGAGCCTCTCCATGAGACTTATTTCAAAGAAGCACCTCCAATACCCCCATCTGGCTGAAGTAACACAGTATCTTGTTTCTTTCATGAAGCAAAGCCCCTTAATCAGGGGCGGAGCAGGGGTCCCAGCCTAGGGGGGGCGAAGCATTTTAGATGGGCCCTTGAGGCCTAAACATCCCGTTAAAACATAATCGCTAAAAATGCCACAGATCAGGCCCAACCAACCACAATTCCAACAGCAGCAGCGACACGGTCAGAACCATTCAAATGAGGTTTCAGCACCATGGATTTACCAGTCATTATGTCAAACCTAATTATAAGCCTAATGCAGACTTTAAGATATAAGTATCGAACTGGAGATAAAAATCAAATGACATCCAGTGATGTCTATGGAAGCTCATTTCCGCCAGTAAAACAAAAAAATAAGATGAAATCTTAGCCTTAAAAATAAAAATATCCCGACGGTAAGTCATAATTATGAGAAAAAGTCATCATTTCGACTTTCTATCTCATAATTTCGACTTTTTTATCTCATCAGCCGGTTCTTTACCTTTCAATCACTTTGCTCTTATCAACGGCGAAGTCCCTCTGGATTGAGAGCAAGGTGAGGTTGCCAGGTTGGGCAGGTTTTAGCCCAATTGGGCTAAAAAAATATATATTTGGGCTGCTTTTCCTGGGTTTTACTAAATATTTAGGAGAAATTATTAACAAAAAAAAGTTTCCATTATGGAAGAGAAAAGTAGAAATTTACACAATAAACTCACTGATAATATATATTCTGCTCCATTTTATTGTAGTTTTTCTTTGGAGCCTGAACTTTTTTTTAGGTTATTTAGTAATGTGAAGATGAAATGTATTACGCATTTAATAATTTATGGTTTTAACAAGAGAATGTAAGATTCGGGCTGGTTTTTCATTATTTCGGTGGGTTTTACGTTGCATTTGAGCTGGAACCTGTCAGATCTGGCAACCTCAACCGCAGCACTGGATGTCTTAATGAATCGTCTTTTTGGTCACAATAAACTTGCTCTCATAAACGGCGATGTCCCTCTGGATTGAGAGGAGGGTGAGGTTTGGTAGTCTGGACTCATCCATGCAGCCTGGAGAGAGTTTTTAATCAACTTCAGCTGCTGAAACTCAGCATGAGTTTAAGGCTCTGATGCGACAACTGGCTCGACGCATTGCTACGGCGTAGGCTACGCGGCGACGCGCACCCTACGCCGTAGGTTCTGTGTTGGTGTAACGCGGAACCATAAATCCGCCTTAAACAGATGTGCGTGCGACGGTGCGAACCCGTGCATGACAGGGAGACACACACGGGGAGAAGGGACTATTTGTTTCATTTTTATTTTTTAAACAACTTTATCCTTATGAACGCAAGTGTTATACAGTCCAACTTTCCTTATTTTATTCAGAACACTTTTTTTTTTTTCTCCTCTTCGGAGTGGGCCCCCCCGGAGCAGTGGGCCCGGGGCGGCCGCCCCCCCTGCCCCCCCGCCTGCTCCGCTACAGCCCTTAATGTATCTTAACCTTAACTTGGGGTGCACAGCGAGATTAAGCACCGTGATCCAGGTCTCACCAGTGTGGAGTTCTTTCAAGCTCTGCCTTCTCAGTACGAGTTCACCCAAAAGCTGCGGGATTATGGGAGAATCGTGCAGTAATCTATTCATTTAGAGACGTACAATCTCACCATGTCATCTTCTTTCTGGAACTATTAAAATAAATGAATGAGATTTCAAGATTTTTGATTGATATCTTTTATTTCGAACATAAGCCCAAAAAAATTAATAAATAAATAAAACAGAAGAACAATAAATCAGTGACATAAAAAAGAACAATAATCACTAAATAAAAAATGTACCATTGTTAACAAAGTAGATGATTAATAAATATATTAGCAAATGTGCTCGAAAAAAAGGAATAGGAAGAAGTAAAAAAAACGTATGAACTCCTACCCTTTGAACTCAATACTATTTTTTGGACCGTCGTTATTAAATATGAAAGAAAAGAAAAAAACTTAAAGTTAAATGTTGCACAAATTAATAGTAAGAATGTTATAAATACAAATGTTCCCTGTATTCATCTATATGTAAAAGCAGACATTATTTACAAGAATGGCGTCTAATAAAACGTGCTGCCTGACTTCTAAACCAAAGCTTTACTTGTTGTCTTTCAATTATTTTGTAAGACCTTCTGAATTGTCTACCTACAGTTGTACATCGACCTATACCGGACGAGTCAGAGCCGGCTTGTGGTGTTTTATGTTCACAATTCACCAGACTCTCTATACAGTACCACCCTCATGTCTGACCACGTTCCAGCTCGTGTTTACTGTTGTGGTTGCTGAATGCCTTCCAGGGGAGGGTTTTCAATGTTCTATTGGACAGCAGCATTGGAGCAGACTTGACAGCTACTGAGGAGGTGACTTCTGACTTTTGGCTTGGTAGCGCCTTCATGCACCCCCCTGAGACCTGAAAGAAGTGTCTGGAAAGAAGGAGGTCTGGGAACCTCCGCTAGTGCCCCCATGACCGAGTCTTGGATAAATAGTAGAAAATGGATGGAAATAATAGGTCAATTTTGTGAATCGGCCAAATTAAAAATGAATTCCTCAATTTTGCTTGAGTTTAAAGTGTGTAAATCAATGTTAAACAGAAATGATTTCATTAACTTCTTTTTTGGTAGTGTAATTATTTGCTAGTATGAGAATTTATCAACAAAGGGGCTAAAGCTTTTTAAATGTATTCAGTTGAGACATTTTTTTCTAAATTTGCATCTTTCTCCTGAGATAAACTGAACTTTTTCTCCGAGTTGGTGACTGGTATGTAAATGCCTGAATATACAGTGAAAACAAGCAGCGAAGCAGGTGGTCCGGCCGCCTGCCAGACCACTCGGACACCTGAATGCCAAAGGTGCTGGGTTTACGCCT
Source organism: Cololabis saira (assembly GCF_033807715.1). Taxonomy (NCBI): domain Eukaryota; kingdom Metazoa; phylum Chordata; class Actinopteri; order Beloniformes; family Belonidae; genus Cololabis; species Cololabis saira. Next base: position 31,816,364 of record NC_084601.1, on the reverse strand, counting down.
AACACTTGTTTACTGTTGAAAGAAAGGAGAGGTCAGAGGAAAACGTGGATTGTCTTCCAGCGACAACGGGGGGATCGGTGTTGCCTTCATGTGCCAGATCCAGCAGGTGTGAACAGGAACCCACTTCACAAGGAGTCTGTCACCTGACGCTGAGAGCTTAACGGACTGTAATGGGACTCCACAAAGTCTGGATACACAGGGGATCGCTCCACAAACGAATCACACACACAAATCATTGCAAAGCGAAGCTGCTTCGCGGCGGCGCTGGACCGGTGACCTTTAATGTACCGGAGTCTTGGCAGGAAGCTTTATCTCTCGTAGGGATGCGAATCAAAACCTCGCCAGTTTAATTCTGTAAGTGGCTAATGAAAAACAGTCCACTTAGGTCTTGCAAAGACTCACACTTTAACGTTATTAGTTTATCACAAAGATGCATTAAAAAGCTACAAAAAAATATGTAGTTTTCACACCAGGATTAGCATTGCATGACCCCCTCTGAGCCTCTCACTAAACACTTAAAAGTAATAAACTCTCTTCCTCTGTTCTTTGAACTGGCACATGAAATTATTCAGTTATTATTCATGTTTTTTTTTAAGAGTGAAGGCACAGGTCTAAATTATATATTATAATCATATTCATTGTCATACTCACAGCTCATTTTAGTCAAATGGAATCGGTCTGTATTTCGGCAGCGATCCGTTCACCTCTCTACGTGTAACTGAATTGGAGGTTGGAGATCATTTATTCTAGTGATGATTTATTAAGAGAGTGTTTTTTGAGAGAAAAAGCCAGCGGGTGATGTCAGAGAGGTGTTTTTACCAGCCTGGCTCTGATGGACTCTCCGCGTCAGGATTCACCTGCTTACTGCTAACGTCCACTGCTGGCTTTTATCTGCGCTGCCGTTTCTGTCTCTGCAGTCTCTCAGCAGTGTTTTCCCTTCGACTTCCTCACACCCAACACCCTCAGCCCAAATACATCGAATCTGTACCCGCCTGCATCCCAGCCCGCATCTTTTCTTTTTCACCTTTTCACCTTTTGTTTTTGTTTTGTTTTCTCGTTTTTATTTTTCTAACAAAATTAGGGCCCTTTTTTCCCCCTAAACGTGCCCCAAAAGTCATCAAATTTTGCACGCAAGCCAGGCCTGGCAAAAAATTTGATATTTAATGGTTTGCATTAATGGGAGTGTGGCCTAATGGCTCAACAGCGCCCCCTAGAAAACTACGGTTTGACGTACAGTACATGCACGAAGATCAGTACACACCTGTATCATGTCGCAACTTAAAGAAAAGTCTCTTGGCGCCATGGCCGAAACATAACAGGAAATCGGCCATTTTGAATTAATCGTGTAATTTTGGGGCAATTTATGCCATTTCTTCGGCCGTTAATGCGGCCCGAACTGTAACGTGCACCCAGGTGTGTTATACATCAAAATGTGCGTCTCAGTGAAAAGCGTTACCGTGGCGACGATAGACGCCAAAAAGCGCACCCCCCGGTTCATCTGATTGGTTCATATTTAATAATTCCTACTTTCTGCCATAACTTTTGAATGGTTTAACATAAAGAGTCATGGGTGGCGTAATCGGACTCGGTTTTGAGTACTTGACCTTCATTGGCATGAATTAGCCCCGCCCCTTCTTCTGGTTGGTCGATATTTGATAGTTCCTACTTTCTGCCATAACTTTTGAATGGTTTGACATAAAGAGTCATGGGTGGTGTCATCGGACTTAGTTTTGAGTCCTTGACCTTTATTGGTGAAAATTGCACGCGCGAGGGCCCGTTCATCGCTGCTTGCAGCTTTAATTTGTTTTTTAAACCTCCCATCTTTGTGTGTACTTCGTTTCTTCCATTGTTTGGTTTCGGTTGCCGCTGCTTTTGAGATTTTCTCCAGATAAAGTTGCTAAACAAAGATTATGACTAAATATCGTCGTCAACGAACCTTTATCACCCGAGGAACACGAGACGAGACGCAACAAGACGAAAATAATGGTCATGTTACGATAATGATAATTAAATATATAATGCAATATCACAGACGAATAAAAACGAAAAAATGTAGATTACAAAATAAAAACTCTGCTAAAATGTGTCTTCATTTTCTTTGACCAAAACGAGACGAAATGTTCTACCAAAGATCCTTAATGTCCATGTTTTCAGTAGTTTCCTCTGGTTTAGTTCTGCTGCTGGGTGTCGTCACATCTTCAATCCCAGTCGCTGCAGCGGGGAATCAGATCCAGAAGTTAAATAGAGAAAGGGGCCGATGGCCGGCCACGCAGGGATCTGCTCTGGGGCTGGAGAAGAAGAAGAGACCATCTTTGGATACACTTTCCTACATAGACGTGGAAAAGAAAACCCAATGTGTCGTAGAAAAAGAAAAAGACGGGGAGAAATGTGGAAAAATAAATATGTTGTAAACTCAAATGAGAGTCTTCTGTATCTGCAACGAATGTATTCCTGAGTCTATAAGGTAACAATTATATAATAATAAGATAACCACTATTTTCATATAAACTTAAGAACAGGTTTTTGCTTAATTTAACACCAAAAGATGAATCTACAGTCAGTAATTGTTAATATCAGTGATTGGTATGGTTATCTGTGATTGGTTGCCGTGACTCAGACTGGAGGAGGGAAGCGTGTCGTGTTTCTATCAAGGGCTTCTGCAGCTGAGAAGGTTGGCGTGAGTGAGAGATCCCACCGCTGACACGCTGACCATGTCTTACACGCCTCCCTGCACATCTCTGACAGCAGCTACTCCCTCTTTCCACTCCTCAGCTGTCTTTCTTCTCTCCATGCCTGCCCCCCCCCCATCCATATCTGTCTTGCACTCGTCTTATCCACTGCTCCTCCTTTATGCCCTCGGGAGATAACTCTGACACCTCTGGAATGGATGCTCTCCCGTACGCTTGCACCTCCTCCACACACACGTTTAACACTGTACCGATAAGCAGCGTGTGTCCTCCTCAGTCGCCTCTCATATGCATAGTGAAATAAGCTTTGTGAGTGCTAAGCGCCTGAGGAGTAGTATCTCCCACCTCTATAGTCTGAGGCACGTTGTGTAGCGGCGGAATAATGGGTTATAATTTAGCGTTAAGCTGTACTGGATTACAGTCAGGGGACGGCAATTTGTGTACGAGTCTGAGCCTTTGTGCACGGGGAAATGTTTATTGAAATGTTGGTATAATTTACAGTTGGAGCCAAGATGGGAGTAAATATTTGTAATGAAATGATGGTATCAGGAAGTGGAAGAACTAATTTTTGTATTATATCGGTTTCTTACATTGCTTGGAGGGAGTTTTGGCTCGCTCATCTTTTCAAATTTGCTTTAATTCACTTAGGACTTCAGAATCTGAATCAGAATCATGTTTATTTGGCCAAGTCAGGTCAAAAAAGACAGGGAACTCGGTTATTTTTGCTCACTGTACAGTAAATAGACAAATGCTATTTGCTCGTACAAGGTCCCAGCATTTTAATAGGGATTGGACTTTGACTGAGACATCCCAAACTTTAATTTTTGGACAAACAGATTCCCATTTGACCCTAGAAAACATTGGTTTCCAGTGGAGTTCATGATCACTCCGTGACTGGAAGGTGTCCAAATCCTTCAGCGTATGCAGATGATTCTGTTATTGTCAGCCTGCTTAGTGACGATGAAGTTGAAAACAAAAGAGGTTTGCATTGATTTTAGACGTAAATCCCCAGTTCCTCATTGTAGTGTTTTTCACAACCAGCCAGTTGAACTAGTGACCAGTTACAAATATCTCGGCACTATAATTGATAATATGCTGAAAAATGATGTTAATTGTGATACGCTTTGCAAGAAAGGTCAACAACGCCTCTTTTGTCTGAGGAAGCTCGCTAAATTCCAGGTAGACAAAACCCTGATGAAAATATTTTATAGTGCTTTTATTGAATCTGTTATTTCATTTTGTATTATTTGTTGGTACGGAAATCTTGCCAGCAAGGAAAAAAACTCCCTGGGGAGATTTGTATATGTTCCTTCTAAAGTTTCTGAGGTGAAGTTCAGAAGTCTGGATGAAATTTTTAAATCTCAGGTGCTTAAAAAAGCAAAGTCCATTCGCAGGGACGATACTCACCCTCTTAACCAAGAATATAAGCTTCTTCCCTCTGGCCTTCGCATAACTGTTCCGCCAGCGACAAAAAATAGTTATTAAATTTTCCTTTGTCCAGGGACAAATGAATAAAGTGAAGTGAAGTGTTGATATGTGTGTCCCATATGGGTTCAGAGTGGCCTGTAAATACCGGTCATGTGGGTTTGACCTGCCTGTGTTTGTCCATATGGACAAACACTTTTATCAATCCTTTGTCCTTAAATGGGCCAAACACAATTTCCCCTCGTGTTAGCCAGTTGCCTAGTTGGCTCCCGTCTATCTAATATGGACCTCTTAGACTTTCTCTCTGGGAATCATAAAACCAAAATCCCAGCCCGACTCTGTACCCAAATAACCAGAGCTGGGTAGAGAAGCCAAAAATTGTACTCAAGTAAAAGTACTGTTACTTCAGAATAATATGACTCAAGTAGAAGTAAAAAGTAGTCATCCAAATAATTACTTGAGTAAAAGTAAAAAAAGTACTTGGTGAAAAAACTACTCAAGTACTGAGTAACTTTTGAGTAACGTATGATTTATTTATTTAACACAACCGTTCAAACAGATAAAAGTACAAAATAATCATCTTCAGGCAAATTAAATCAATAAAATAATAAAATATATTAAAATTAATAAAAATAGCTTAAATTAAAATAATCTTAGAGTAAATTCAAGTACTTTAATAAATAATAAAATAATAACAGAATAAAAAAAATAAATTAAGCACAAGTAGCACAAAATTTCAAGCCTTTGTACTTTTTTTTTTTAACCAGGCAGAACTAGAACAAGCCCATGAACTCATAGAAACTCTGTGTGTGTTTGAGTCTGTGTATATGTGACAAAACATGCAAAAACAAACATTTTTCCCAAAGAATCACCCAGTGATGTCATGAGATTGACGCGTACGCGGATAAAAGGGATAAAAGAAAAGTAACAGCTCAACGTAGCCTAATGTAGCGGAGTAAGAGTAACAGTTTCTTCTTCACAAATCTACTCAAGTAAAAGTAAAAAGTATAGTGATTCAAAACTACTCCTAAAAGTACAACATTTCCCAAAACGTACTCAAGTAAATGTAACGGAGTAAATGTAACTCGTTACTACCCACCTCTGCAAATAACCCACTTTAACCGAGAGTTGGTCTGAAGACAACGACTAACCCACTAAACCACAGCCGCCCTCAAAGACAAACTCCCAGACTGGTCTTTTACAAGATGGATAGAAACAGAAAGATGTGAGGCACCTGTTTGAAATATGGGAAAACGGCCCTGACTCTTAGGGCAGCACGTGTTTCTTTTACTTTTGAGCGGTTTAATGATGGCCGCCTCTGGTGATTCGGTCAAATGATTGCAAAGGTTAAAAGGTTCCTGGCCTTTCAGTAAGATCAGTTCCGCAGAAATAGCAAGAAGAAGACAGAAAGCCCTGAGACAGACTTATAACACAGGGTTTTGTCAATGTCAAAAGGCTTTTATGTAGCATCACATTTTATAGTTTTAGTTTTATTTCGTTTAAAATTTTTTAAAGGTATCTGTTTTATTTATTTATCTATCTCTTGTAATGTTTTTATTATTTTTTATTGTTGTGGACTGATTATTTTTTTTAGCCTTAATCCTTGAACCTTTATCTTTTTATACATTTTATATATTTTATATTGTATGTCAGGGTGCATTGGTCTCCCAGTTTTTATTTTTTTGGTCTCCCAGTTTTTATTTGTTTATTATGCTTATTTTTCAATCAAAATGTCAAAGCACCTTGTATTTCATGTACCTGGACGAAAGGTGCTATATAAATAAAATTTGATTGATTGATTGAATGTAATTGTCATCTTGCAGATGAGGAGACCTTTTGTGTTTTTTGTGTAAAGAGAAGAAAGAAAAAGAAAAACAGTGGCCATTTTGCTTCTTTACTAAAAATCCAAATATAAGCTTGCAAGTAACATACAGCTGCTCTTAATAAGCACAGTTAAAGGACCAGTGCACAACCATTACAAAAACAGATATATATATAATCAAAGTGTGTAATGAAAAACACCTGCATGTTGTAACAAATCAGTTTGTAAAACACATTACTTGATGATTTGTTACGACTGTACAACCATTTATACCCAAAGTCCTTCTGTATGGGACACAACATGCAACAACGTGCAAGAGCAGTACAAGGGTGTTGAAGAAGAATAACATAGAGGAATCAGTGGCAGTGTCATCAGGTCTGATAATTTGAGCAAATCTTTTGAGCTTTTTCAGCATTTATTTCAAGTTTCACTATACTATAAAATACTGGCAGCAGCTGGATGCAGTATTTTCGGGCTCGTTGCTTCTCTGGAGCTGCTTTTTCACACATGCTCTAAATCTTCAAATGAGAAAAAACAAAATGCTTACAGATGATGGTCAACACACAATTACACAGCTGGTGGTAAATAAATGAGTCAAATGAAAATGCTGCTACTGATCAAGCTGCAGCAGCATGCAGAACGTGTCGATGGCACACAAGAGGTTAGTTTCTCCAAGTTAACAAGTAGACGTCCATAATAATGAGCTGCTTATTTACATAGAACAGCGTAAATGATCATTATAATAAACAGAATTGCATGTTTTTCTGCTGCCCTTTTCTTTTGTGTTATCTGTAAACACGAATGCACAGTTGGTGAACTATTATTTAGAGAAATGTTGTGATGGCAGTTGCCTTCTTTACTCTGATTCGTGTGTGTGTGCATCTTAATGTGCAGGTTTGTGGGGGGTGTTGAGGGTAAGATAGTGGCCTTTTCCATGCGATCCATGTTCCCTCAATGCAGACAAAGGCAGATAAATGGCACGGCTCAGCGTGAAGGAAGACTCAGGCACAGATCAGCGTGTTGCTGGATTACTTCAGGAAGTTTCCGGGCTACCGCTGTGCCGCCTGAGACGTTCGGGGGGGCTTTGCTACAGTGGGAATGGGAAATGCTTTGAATGAAATTACTACACATTTTAATCAAGGATTTTTAAAGGAAGAGAGGGGGGGATTTAGTTTTAGATGTCACCAGTTCAAAACTCTCAGTCTATGCTAGGCTTCCAGTGTTTGACCGGTCGGGACTTTGACTGTGAGCTGTGGATGCTGCGGTGAAGACATTTGTCTGCTTGACCTTGAAAGTACCTTCGTATTAAGAAAACCTCTGTGTTGAAAAAAAGCCCAATGGATCCATTCCTCTGCACATTCGCACACCACTGCCAAACCCCACAGCTGCATTCAAACATGAACACGACTGCAGTGTCACAGTAAGCACGCATTCAGCCCATTTGGAGTTCAGTTGTCTGGAAACTGGAAGTGTGGTACGATTTTGACCGATTTTGAACATTTCCCCTGCCAGGATTCAAACCAAATTCCTGATTTGAATCCTGGCAGGAGTCTTTTTGTTTGCATGTTTGCAAGTTTGCATGTTCTGCTCTTGCTTACATGGGTTTTCTCCCCTGGGTCCTCCGACTTCCTCTCACTCTCCAAAAGCATGCATGTCGGCCTGCTTGGTGATTCTAAAGGAGTGAGCGTATGTGTCTGTTTGACTGAACGTGCCCCTGCGATGGACTGGCGACCTGTCTTTTACCCAAACAGAGTTGGGATGGGATCCAGCAGATCACATGACCCTGAACAGGAATATTTTTTTGTCATAAATCTGATTTCACATCCAGCAGAAAAGTTATCATTTATGAAAGAACATTGTGAGCTCATAGTCCATTAGTTTTTTTAAGGCTTCTCTGAGCGTTATGGACCGTGATGTTTTAATCTCTGGTGTCATCTGCGTTCTTCAATACGACATCTCGACAAAACACAAATGAACAACTACAGGATCTCAAATATCCAATTTTTAAGCAAGATAATTGAAAAAGTGGTCTTTCAACAGCTAAATAACTTTTTAACACGAAATAACTTTTATGATGCCTTCCAGTCAGGTTTTAGACATCACCACAGGACTGAGACGCTCTGATCAAATTGTTTAATGACATATGTCTCAACACAGACGGTGGAAACATGTCGGTCTTAGTTTTACTGGATCTCAACACTGCATTTGATCCAGTCGACCGCAATATAATAATAATAATAATTCATTTTATTTAGCGGCGCCTTTCAAGTCACCCAAGGTCACCTTACAGAATAAAAACAAAACAATAAAATACAGGAAATACAATAGAAATACAATAGAAATTATAATACATACACACATACACAATACATACAATAGACAACCGAGGAGCAACAGTACAGATAACGCAACAGTGTGGTGGGAAGTAGTGTGTGGTGACCGGTCAAAGTGAATGGGCAAGTTTAAACAGGTGAATATATACCACTGGAGAACTGGGCGGGTCTTTCTGGACCTGTAGCTGGTTCAAAACATACTTAGAGAGTAGGAAGTACTTTGTGTCAATAGGTAACTTTACATCTGAGCAGACAAGAATCAAATGTGGAGTTCCCCAAGGTTCCATCCTGGGACCTCTTCTGTTTAGCATCTACGTGCTCCCACTGGCACAAATTATAGAGAACAACACCAGGAGACCAAGGCCCTGTACAGGCTCTCGGTAAATGCTTTGAGGAGATTTTTTTTTTTCTTTTTTTTTTTTTTTTCACCTTGTCTGCACACATATTATTGATTGATACCATGACGGTAGAAACCAAAAGTGTATATGGGTGATTATTCAATTCGGGGCACTTTTGACTTTTGGAATTTTGAAAAAAAAAAGTTCTTTAATCTCTGTTTTTTCTATTTCAAAAGGTTTATCAATTGGTCTGGAACAAAGATCTTAGCATAGCTTTGATTGTACTTCATGATCATTTTGATATTATGATGCTTTTTTCAAAGTTGTCACAGTAAAATGTCATTACCATCACAAAAACAAAACACTGATTTTAAAACAAAATGATTTGACAAGCAAAGTTTTCACAATCATTCCAGTAAGTACAAAACATGCTCTTTAAGAATCATGTTCTAAATATTTGTAAGTACATTTAAAATACATTTTAACACCATGTTCTCTCTAACTTTTTAATATATTGCCTCGTCACAACAATGAAATATTGCATACTAATGAGAATATTTGAATTGCAATGCATATTTTTTCAGAAAATGCAAATTTAGACAATTAAACATTACCACAATGATTGAGGTAAAACCCAAGTTAACAAAAAAGCAACATTTTCTGTCAAAAAGTGTATTGTGACGGTAATGACAATGTATTCCGGTAATGACAACATGTTTTGGTAATGACATAAAAATTAACACTGGTGTTTTTTTTGTTGTTTTTTTGACAACAAAGATAAAGAAAACACTACTTTTTAAAAACAACACCTTTTGAACACTTAACCTTTCACTAAAATAATTATTTGGTGAACTACCACAGCATTGCTTATGTAATAATATCTTCTTCGGGCCGGCTGGTTCGATTCTGACATAAAAAAGGATCAAACAAGAGAATTGGCATGCTCAACTCAAATGTCCCATATGATGGGTGTCAATCCAAAAATGATAAAATAGAAAATAAAGATTTCAGCACTCTCAAATTAGTGTGTAGCATTTTAATTCATGCACAGCAACAGTGGCGTGACTCATATTAAAGGGGATCTATTATGGCATTTAATGTATTTTTTAAACAGGCCTTGAATGTCTTAAAAACAAGCTTTTGATTGTTTTTTTCTAAATAAATTGGAAATTCAGCCTCTGGGCCATGTCTTTATCTTTACCGTTTCTAACCTAATTTTCTATGTGGGATTCTGAGTGGGCGGGGCTATGATAATCAGGCACTGTGCTGATTGGCTGCCTGAATGACGAGATACACCGCTACGAAAAAATGGTGGAAGCTCCAGCCGGCGGAGTTAAGGCTGATTTATGGTTCCGCGTTACACCAACGCAGAGCCTACATCAGGGGTGGGCAATCCTGGTCCTGGAGGGCTGGTGTCCTGCAGGTTTTAGATGTTTCCCTGCTTCATTGGAACATGATACAAGTGACCGTGTCATTAACAGAATTGTGCAGCCCTGGATGACAAGCTGATGACGTTGATTAATTCGAATCAGGTGTGTTAAAGCAGGGAAACATCTAAAACATGCAGGACACCGGCCCTCGAGGACCAGGATTGCCCACCCCTGGCCTACGGCATAAGGTACGCGGCAACGCGCACCGTAGGCTACGCCATACCCTACGCCGTACACTACGCCGTACCCTACGCCGTACCCTACGCCGTACCCTACGCCGTACCCTACGCCGTAGGCTCTGCGTCGATTTAACGCGGAACCATAATTCAGGCTTTATGCGATGCGAGCGAGCGCCAGCGACAAAATCAATTCCATGTCTTTATTTTCTATTGGACTGTCCTAACTGGACGCAGCGACGCAGCACGACGCAGTGCGCCGTTTTGAGCTGAACATTTGTTGGCCCTGCTTCTATTTTCTTCCTGTCGCTCGCGTTGAAAGCCGGTTGAAAGCGCTGTAGGAAACGGTCACGGATGGGGAACGGCTGATCCAGTTAGTTGAAATGAGAAGTTATCTCTATGATATCTCCTCATTTCACTACAAAAACCTCAATTAAGTGGCAGCTGCTGGAGGGAGATGGACAGAGAGCGTCTGATGTCACGCAGTGCTACGATAGTCGGACGCTCGCATGCAGTTACACGGTTTTATAGTTGTGGGCGTGGTTTGCATTTTGGTTACGTAATGAAAACGCGGCGAATCTTATTGGCTCGTAGATCCACATCACACTGGATGGCTCATCCAGGCGGTTGTACAGACACTGCAGAATTATTACTGGCCCTACTGTTTCTTTGATTAACTTTCCACTGTCGTCTCCTGCATCTTTGTTCCCGCTTTGATAATTGTGAGATGGCTTTCAATTTTCCTGTCTCTTTTCTTTTTTTGTATCTCTTCTTCTCTTTCAAGATATTGCTGATATTTCTCAGGATCTTCCTTGATTTTGTCTCTGTATTTCTTTGACCGTTGAGCTGGTTTAGCTGGGGCCATGTTGACATCTTCAAACAAAAATAATGTAAATTATGGTTTGTCACTGTTCAATTATGTATCATAGTAAAGTAGTGCATGATAAATTAAGCTAATATATTCTAGTTATAAGGTGATTAACAGATAAATTGTCATTACCATCACTGATAGTCATTACCATCACAGTCACTTTTGTGATGGTAATGACACGTGATGGTAATGACAATTCTCCCTCTTTGCAGAAAATTTTGGCAAATTTTTTTGATTAGCTAAGCTAACTGGTTAGCTAGGCACACTGTACACTGAATATATGTAAATAAAGGGAAATCTCCTATTAATGAATTAAAATACTCAACTAGTGACTTGTTTGGTAATGACGCCTAATAAACCTACTCTCAGATTAGGATGTATAAAACATCAAATTACTTACATATGTGAGCATCAAAAGATCAGGCTTCTGCCTCATGTCTGGGAATGTTCCTGTGGAGCATCTAATTTGCATGCAACAATGTAAATAACTGTTTGTAAAAACTTTATTGCTCTCTAAAATGTTGCGTGTGATGGTAATGACAGATGTATGAGGGACAGCGATATTTAACTATAAATAAATTGCAAATTGAACAAATATAAATTATATGAATTTGAAAAAGGCCTTTTTAAGTTGTTACAAGGAAATGCAAAGTAAAGTTTTAATGAATTTAGCACTTTTTATTGCTTTATTATAGAGGGGCGGTCAAAAAGTCTGGGTTGGGGACAAACCCAAAACAGTGAAATTCTTGCACATTTGAGTTTTCAACACACTGAAAAAGTATTAAAATGCCATCATTGAGACACAGTTATTTTTTTCATAGCTACTACAACCTAACTTTAACAAATGCAATAATTGTTTTTTCTAAAAATATTTTTTTTCTTGAAAATCTACCCTGGGGACAGAAAAACTCCCTTAATTAAATAATCACCCATATATGTGCATTATTACTATATTTAATATATATACATATATATACGCACACATATGCGTACACATACATAAATATACACATACAAACCCAGTGTTTTTTTGTTTTTTTTTTGGGGGGGGGGGGGGGGGGTGACGACCTCCACTGCCAATCCAGGAAGCAGGAACACACGGAGACACACGTCAAGCACTGGAAATCCTCAACAAAAAACCACAAACAAAGCACGAAACCGGCACGGAGCCAACCAAAACAATAACAGCAATCGACCTAAATCTTGAGATCTGATCGCAGTCTGAGCTAAGCTATCGCTACCGCTACCTAAACCCAAAAACTAGAGAGCCAGCATGCAGGTGGACAAGCCAGTGTGTATGTCTATGTGTGTGTGTCTCTCGGTAAATGCTTTGAGGAGATTAATGACTGGATGTGCCACAACTTTCTCCAGCTAAACAAAAATAAAACTGGGGTAATTGTCTTTGGAGCCAAAGAGAAACGATCACAGGTCACCACAGAGCTTCAATTTTTTTTACCTGAAAACCACCAACCAGGCCAGAAATCTGGGTGTAATGATGGACTCAGACCTAAATTTGGAAAAACACATTAAGGCAATAACAAAGTAAGCCTACTATCACCTGGAGAATACATCAAGGTTAAAAGATCTCATTTCTCAGCAGGACCTGGAAAAACTAGTCCATGCATTCATCTTTAGTAGCTTGATTATTACAACAGCATATTTACAGTCCACCTTAAATAGTCAGTTAGAAAACTGCAGCTCATCCAGAACTCTGCTGCTCCAGTCCTCACTAAGACCAATAAAGTGGAGCACATCAGTCCAGCTCTGAGGTTTTTACACTGGCTGCCTGTCCGTCGGAGGATAGACTTTAAAGTTATGATGCTGCTCTATACAGCGGGTGTACTAACAACCCTTACAGATACACAAACATCTGCTTGTTGATTCCAGGGGCAGCATGGCAGCACCACCTCCAAACATCCATCACCAATATCGAGTTTTCATATGGGTGTTTTTCTGTTTAATTGAGTCAATTAAGTAGATGGGTTTTTACTGTATTACACGAATGTTCCACTCATTGGAATAGTTGAGTCATCTTACTGTTTAATATCAAAAAAGGTAATTAAATATTGACGTGTGAGTGGAAAAATTATTGTAAATTTAAATATTTTCCATCAATATTTTAAATCCTGCAGGCTGGAAATGTTTAATTAAAGTGTATATATTTGGATGTGCATGCTTTATGAGGTGTAATTGTAATTTTCTGCTGTTATTGGGTTTTAATGGGTTCCTTCCAGCAAAATGTTATGTTAGGCTTCATGTGTAATGAAAGCTGCAAAGATGAGAGAAATGACTGCTCCAGATGCGTCACTTGGACCTTTTATAGAGCCAGACAGTGTCTTTGTTTCGTGGAAATGCAGGAAGGGTTGTGTTTCTGTGGTTCGGGGTCTAGACACTTACTTGATGGACGGTTGCTACATCTCAGACCTGAAGAAAAGCATTGCATTGAATCCTCTCTGACTCTCTACGAGTTGGCTTGTTTAATGGTAAATCTGATGTTTACGTTGTGCCTGCATTGAGGGTGGATATTGATTTCTATGTGGCACTCAACCTGGCACTCACTGTATAAATGTGAGCTGAAGAACCCGAACCCTCCAGAAAATCCCAGGAGCAGAAGCTTCAGGGACGATGGGAGAAGGTGTTAGAGTTGTACTTCGACTGGTCTGCCGTACGGAGGATGATAAAACGCTCATGGAATTTGAACTGTTGAATAATTCAACCTCCTGCTACATGTACGGCTTCACCAGGCATATTTGAATCCATTCATTAACTTTCAGGACCATCACTTTCTCCCTCCTGACTTTATTTTTCACACTGTATTTATGTTAATTTTATCGTGCACCTTAAAACTAGTTAAACACAACTTTACATTAAAATAAATGTAAAAAATACATTTTATATTTGGTCTGAACTAAAACTAAGTCACAATGCAGAAGCAGTATGTGGAAAGTGGACTTACAACGTTCAGTAGAAATAAGAAGGTGCGTAACTGCCAGTCACTGATAATTGATCCAGCTTGATGAATTCCCATATTGCTTCACAAGGTTTGCAGGCTTTCGTATGTGGACAGCTCTCTCACCGACCTGCAGTTACTTTTCAATCAAGTTTGGGTCTGCACTCTGGACCTTTGCAGCCTCTGGATTCTTGAGTAGGTTTGCTGGTGCGTTTCAGATCATGGTGCTGTCTTGGTAACCAAGTCGTGGCAGTTTGGAGCTTCACATTTGACTAGAACATTTCGGTATGTGGAAAAGTTCATGGTTGCTTCAAGAACCACAAGGTGTTCAGGTCATGTGGCCCCAAGAAAAGCCTAACTGAACCCTCCCTCCCTCCGCCGCTGTGCTTGGCAGCTGTATGGGGTTTTGGTGCTGAGATGTTACATTGTTCCACAGTTCTATCTAAAGAACATTGTTTCATAAGTCTTGGAATCCTGTTTGTTTGGCCTTTTTCTAATTGGGCTGACCTTGCTAAGAGCTCCACTCCTGAGGAGGCTGGCTGTTGTGAATGCGCTCAACTTCGGGATAATCTTTCTCACTACAGAAGGATGGACTCCAATTTGATTTTATAACCATTTTCTGATTGATGAGTTGCAAACGTTGGTTGTCTAATCTCATCACTGATGGCGTTCCTCCCTGGCATCATGCTAACAAACTGAAAACTGTCAAAACCTCTGCTCTTGAAGAGCTGCTCGCACTTGCTGATGAGCATTTGATTAGCAGCACTTAAGGCTTATTACTCTAGATATCTGGTTATTCGCCCACTTTTTCTGCATTTTTATTTATTTTATGATCTCTTGATATATAAAACCTTAGAACTGAAAGAGGGTGCACTAGCTTTTTTTTCTTTTTCCATGACTGCATGAAATGTTTAAATACATTTTCTTGCTTTTAGAGATAGGAGAAGCTCCGCTCATTCAGCCACCTTCGCCTGGCCTAAATTAGCTCTCGCTGCCTTACTGCGGCTATTTTAGTTATCTCTCCTGCTGCTTTCAGCTCTGCCTCCCCAGGGCCTGAGTGCCATATTCAGTCTTCTCCTTTAGAGCAAAGATGTGGAATAATTTCAGATGTTCTGAGTGAGAGAAGAGTATGGATCACTACGGGGAAGTCTTGATCTGCCGGCTGTGGGTTTACAGATGCAAACCTCCAGCGCAGCAGCAAAATCAGTTTTTCAACTATTTTAATTGTGATATATTGTTTTGCAACAATTTGAGGGGAACATAAATACCAAGAAGACAAAAGGCTAAGATCGCTGCTGCATTTCTGTTTGTTTTGTTTGTACGATCAACAATGAATAAGAAAAAAGACTCAAATTTGAAGAGACTTAGAGAGACGCAAACATCATCGGCAAGGAACACGTACAAACATCAACACATCTAACCCCTGAACCCCACTAATGGAAACCCCTTTTATGTTGGGCTTTCTTCACCAGCACTGATATGTTGTTGGTCCATGTGAGGTGTTCGGACAAGCCTGGGAATTTACCCTTTCCATTTCTTCTCCATATATGTGGAAGGGGATCCCTTACCCCTTTTACACCAAGCTGGTTCCAGGGCTGGTGCTAGTGCTGGTGCTAGAGCCGGTTCGCGGTTGGTTCTAAGTAAGAACCGTTTGCTTTTACACAAGCTGGTGCTGGCCAGCAGCTGGCCAGAGAGCCACGTCATCACGTCACCACTCCCCCTCGTTTTCATCCCCACCCTGATCAGGAAGCTGAGAGCCAAAAGCTGTTTTAATTTCAGCTGTAGCGCTGTTAATATGGCACTTTATTAAGTTTTAATATTTTTTCAGGTAAAGTAACCTTTAAGAAATCCCCAACCTGGGCTCAGTTTATCCAAATAACGCCTGTTAAGAAATTTGCTCTGAAAATTTCGGAATTTCTGGCTGACTGCCGGCTCCGGAGCTGATTTATGGTTCCGCGTTGAATCGGCCGCGTAACCTACGCCGTAGGCTCTGCGTCGATCGTCACAGCCGGCAGCCCCGGGGGACAGGAGCTCCTCTCCTCTCCTCTCCTCGGGAGCTCCTCTCTTCCTATGTAACATACGCCGTAGGCTCTGCGTTGGTGTAACGCGGAACCAGAACCGCGGGCTGGGAGGCGTCCCCGCGGGTTAGGATTTTTTATCAAATAAATGGATCGAGCTGCCGCTGCATCCGCGGGCACGGAGCCCGCCGATGCAGCGGCAGGCACGGAGCCCGCAGACGTTACTGTTGATGGATTGTACCGTAGACCACTGCTGCTTCTGTTTTACATCCATTATTAAATAAATGGATGTAATAATAAAAGAGTCTGCTAACTTAACCGCCGTCTTCAACGCTCCGTTGTTTAAAAACGGCGCTCTTCCGTGTTTATTATGCTTTGGTTGTTCAGTAACACCGTCCCCAGCCCCGCCCCCAGCCCCCGACGGTTCTTACGCCTGGCCCCAGAGAGGGCTGGTGTAGCACCAGTTTTGAGAGCCAGGAGCCGGTGCTTAGGCTGTGTAAAACCAAAGAACTGGTGCTAAGTCTGGCTCTAGCCCAGAACCAGCTTGGTGTAAAAGGGGTACCTGTCCTTCATCCTGTGGCTCAGTAAAAGGTCACCGCCGTTACACCATTCAGTCACTCTGCCCTTTGTTTCATCATTATCTGGGAATTAAATGTGATTCCCCTCTTTGGAATGACTGAACCCCGATCCTCACGTAATGACATTAAATACATTATTCATGTGAGGCCTTGGAGTACTACTTATCGCCTGCCCTCTTTCTGTGTTTTTGGCTGCTCTCTCGTTTCACCTGACAAGGCTGTAGTTTGAGCAGCCTCATCACCATGGCAACACTCAATCCACCCAGCCTTAATTTGATCTTAATGAAGTTTCCTGACAAGACCAAAGATGACTGATGATGGGAGGGACACAAGTGACGATGGGAGGGACACAGGTGATGATTGAAGGGACACAGGTGATTATGGGAGGGACACAGGGGATGATGGGAGGGACACAGGTGATGATTGAAGGGACACAGGTGATGGCGGGAGGGACATACGTGATGGCGGGAGGGACACAGGTGATGATGGGAGGGACACAGATGATAATGGGAGGGACACAGGTGATGACGGGAGGGACGCAGATGATAATGGGAGGGACACAATTGATGATGAGAGGGACACAGGTGATGATTGAAGGGACACAGGTGATGATGGGAGGGACACAGTTGATGATGAGAGGGACACAGGTGATGATTGAAGGGACATACATGATGATGGGAGGGACACAGTTGATGATGAGAGGGACACAGGTGATGATTGAAGGGACACAGGTGATGATGGGAGGGACACAGTTGATGATGAGAGGGACACAGGTGATGATTGAAGGGACACAGGTGATGATGGGAGGGACACAGTTGATGATGAGAGGGACACAGGTGATGATTGAAGGGACACAGGTGATGGCGGGAGGGACATACGTGATGGCGGGAGGGACACAGGTGATGATGGGAGGGACACAGATGATAATGGGAGGGACACAGGTGATGACGGGAGGGACGCAGATGATAATGGGAGGGACACAATTGATGATGAGAGGGACACAGGTGATGATTGAAGGGACACAGGTGATGATGGGAGGGACACAGTTGATGATGAGAGGGACACAGGTGATGATTGAAGGGACATACATGATGATGGGAGGGACACAGTTGATGATGAGAGGGACACAGGTGATGATTGAAGGGACACAGGTGATGATGGGAGGGACACAGTTGATGATGAGAGGGACACAGGTGATGATTGAAGGGACACAGGTGATGATGGGAGGGACACAGTTGATGATGAGAGGGACACAGGTGATGATGGGAGGGACACAGATGATAATGGGAGGGACACAGGTGATGACGGGAGGGACGCAGATGATAATGGGAGGGACACAGGTGATGACGGGAGGGACATAGATGATGATGGGAGGGACACAGTTGATGATGAGAGGGACACAGGTGATGATTGAAGGGACACAGGTGATGATGGGAGGGACACAGTTGATGATGAGAGGGACACAGGTGATGATGGGAGGGACACAGATGATAATGGGAGGGACACAGGTGATGACGGGAGGGACGCAGATGATAATGGGAGGGACACAGGTGATGACGGGAGGGACATAGATGATGATGGGAGGGACACAGTTGATGATGAGAGGGACACAGGTGATGATTGAAGGGACACAGGTGATGATGGGAGGGACACAGTTGATGATGAGAGGGACACAGGTGATGATTGAAGGGACACAGTTGATGATGAGAGGGACACAGGTGATGATTGAAGGGACACAGGTGATGATTGAAGGGACACAGGTGATGATGGGAGGGACACAGGTGATGATGGGAGGGACACAGTTGATGATGAGAGGGACACAGGTGATGATTGAAGGGACACAGGTGATGATGGGAGGGACACAGGTGATGATGGGAGGGATACAGGTTGATGATGGGAGGGACACAGGTGATGGTGGGAGGGATACAGGTTGATGATGGGAGGGACACAGATGATGATGGGAGGGACACAGGTAATGAGGGGAGGGACACAGGTGATGATGGGAGGGACACAGGTGATGATGGGAGGGACATACATGATGATGGGATGGACACAGGTGATTATGGGAGGGACACAGATGGTGTTGGGAGGGATACAGGTAGAAAAGGGCGCAGGGGGCTAAAAGAGGGAAATGCTCAGACGTTGAAGGGATTGCACTGCTGGTTCTTCTCAGGTACTGGGTGTGTTTGCAAGGAAAGGAAGAGATCTTGTTTCTAAGAATACATTCTGGAAATAGAAGCAGCTGGTACACGATGGCGTGTTTGGTGGGAAAGCTCGCTCTGACTCCAAATTTTCCGTGGATCGTTCAGAGTTTAATCCACCTCTTTGCAGCTCCCGTCATCCCAAGAGGCAACATCCACTATCTTCTAAAACCCCCAAGGGAAGGGGGTGGAATGAGGAAGGCTGGGAGAGAATTGGGGGATGTAAGGCACAAGGAAGATGAGAAAATGATGCAGCAAAGAAGAGAGAGGAAGAGTGGAGCAGAAGGGATGAGAGGGATGCAGAGAGGTGGAGAAAAAGTGAAACAATCACTCACACATAAAGAAGAAGAAAGTGAGAGAAAACAAGACAAATAAAGCTGACGGAAAAACAGTAATGAAAGGAAAAGAAACAAGCCGAAAAGGAGGGAGAAAGACGGAGCAAAGGACAGGCAGGGAGATGGAGCGAGAGAATGGGTCTCTCTCACTTCACTGGATTCCTTTCATGTTTCCAACTCATCATCTCCGCAAAGGGAATCAAAGATGAAATGAATAGCGTGATCCGGGTGTGTGTGGGTGGATCGGAGGACGCTTGTTTATATGTGTGTGTCTGTGCTTGTTTTCGTGCAGTGTGCACACTTCTGTGTCTATATGCTTATGTGAAGTTGGATTGAAACTGGGGATGTGTGCTCTTGCTTGCAACGGCAGGTGCATCTGTGTGTGCTGAGGACTGCAGACTTTACACAGTTGTGTGGGTGGTTTTCATCAGCAGTGCCTCCCACTAAATTTCTTTCAAACCACAAATCCGACAAATCACTGCAGTGCCGTGAAGGAGGACAAACAAGGAGTCCAGCACCCTTGTCGGCATCACCTCTGCTGTGCAGCAGATGCTGCGGTAGCGCCTCTCTAAAGTTACTTCATTTTCTCTCCCTGCCGAACGACTGCGTTCTGCCCTTTTCAGTTGTTGTATTATTGAGGAGAAAATATTAAATGAAACATCAAGAGTTAGTCAAACACAAAGCTTTTTCTCACTCACTGAAAACAAAAGGAGAGACTTTAGTTCGTCTAAAACTGGCGGCTATGCTGAAACAGCTTCAGCAGAGGCGGCAGAGAGTGACGGAAACAAAAGAATATATATATATAGATGCATATAGACACAATGCAGACACACACCTGTGATTTCAGTCTGTCAACAGTGGGATGATTGTCATCTCTCTCTCTCTCTCTCTCTCTCTCTATATATATATATATATATATATATATATATATATATATATATATATATATATATATATATATATATATATATATATACAAATCCCTCCATTCTCTTGTCCCCCAATACCTGTCTGAGCTGTTCCACCAACACACTCCATCCAGAAACCTGCGGTTTTCAGATGCCAGGCTCCTCTCCATCCCCCATACCCGTCTAAAAACGCCACCCCCACCCTCTGGATTTCAATTCAAATCGGCTTTATTGGCATGAATGGTAACCATTGTTGCCGAAAGCATACATATACGTACAATAAATCACGACACAATCAACACACGAAACATCAATACAACTACAACAAATACCCAACACCAAATATATAAGGAGACTGTGTTGTCTGGTTGTGTTTCTCTCCATCTATGACATGCGCTGATGTATTTAGCTGCTTCTAAAGCATTCATTCATTACGTCCAGAAATCTGCAACCCCCCCCCCACTCCCCCAGTTTCAGAGCACACCTCAAAACACAGCGCCTCTCCTTGGCTTTCCCAGATTAGTTTAGGTCCCCTCCCCGTTTTGTTGGTTCTCCACCTTTGTAAAGCGACCTTAGGTTACGGGAAAGGCGCTATATAAATGCGAGTTGTTATGATTATTATTATTATTACGAGAAATGGCAGGTAAAAGAGTTTTTTTTTTGGTTTGTTTCAGTTTCGTTGACTGGATTTTGAATTGTTTTTCACAATCAGAGCCAAGAACGTCATGGGGAGCTCAGCGCTTTGATTAATCGCTGCAGATTCAGTAAAAATAAGTCTAGTCAAAGAAGAATACTGGGAGTTGAATGACTGCTTGTGGAGGTAAAGTTAACTAACCTTGGAGTTTGGGTGAAAACAAACAAAAAATACGTCAGATTTTGAGTTACATTTCTTGTTATTTACGATTGCTGCCAGTCTGTGAATCAATTAAAATGTTTGTTGCAATAAATCAAGAGATTTTCATAGTTTACTCACAATTATAAACCAATTTTTTTTTTCAAATGTTTGATTTACCCCATAAAGATATTTTTTAAACTGCAATGATACAAGGGCAGAGAATCGCTCTCGCTGTAAGCTGTTGTTGTATTATATTTGAAAAACATGTCTTTAAAGTTTAAACAGGGAAAGCTTTGGTTCAACAAGCATCAACTGTTGATGTTGATCTGATTTCATTCAAAAAATACTTGGTTTTTGTCGTTTAATTTCACATCGGTGAAAGAAACCAATTTGTATTTAATATGAGGCGTGTCCTTTTGATTGACAGTTAGCTCAGCCAATGGCTAGCCATCCTCACTGCTCAACAGTTTATATTAACCCAGCTTCGGGGAAACGCAGCGGTAATTTCTGATTTCGTCATCGACACAACATATGAAACAAATGAGAAGGGTGGCCCTTCTTGGTCCAGCTCCTCCACTATTGGTCAATAAACAGGAAGGAGCAGGATCGGGCCAAAACTAAGACTATTACACAACCAAGCACGCTTACCCTCACTCCTGGGGGGATTTTATAATCACCATTTCGCTTAACCTAACAAACATGGTTTTTGGAAAAAGAAGAGACATATCAGTTGGGAAAAAGTCTATATTTAATGACAGTTAAATATGTGTATTTTAAATATATATTGACATGTACTTACATGTTACAAATACAATGGTGTAAATATTTCCCAGAAAATGCAGTATGTGATATTTAAAAACTGCTTCCAAGCAACTATAAGCCATCTAGTTTGTTTACTTGACCCTTTCACCAGTTTCAGTAAAGAGAGGAAAAGAGAAACTGAGAGAGCTGGGAGAGGAGCATCTTCATTTCGCTCGCCTCCATCTGTCGGTTTAACCTGAATGACTTCCCGTGCACACCCACACTCAAATGTACTATTAGAGTACAGCCACAATGAAAAGAGTCTAAACACTCCGGAACACACTCCTGCTCTCCTCATTGCTTGTATTGTTTGGTACCGGCGCACAGTTTATCATTTAAAAAAATAAATCTCAGCTTCAGGGCGACGGCTCTATCTCCCTTTAGACTGCCTGCAGCCTCACCCTCTCTGCCTCCATCCATCCATTCGTCTCCACCTGGTAGACTAGATTATGTATCTGCTCTTGTCAGACACAAGCATGTCTTCACTTAGGTTAAAAGTTTCATTTCCTGTCCATCCATCCAGCCATCTGTCCGTTCGGAGCTCCAGCCATCCGTTTCATTGAGCCTCTATCAGCTCATCTGGACAGGAATTTGCTACAACGGTGGCTTATCCTCTCATTTCACAGCTGCATCGCTCTATTTCACCTGAATCATTTTTTTCCACACCGATATCATGCATATGTCTGGAACTTAAATAAATGCAGAAACAGATGATTGCAATGTGATTGCAATGTCATTGTCTGGATGAAATTTTAAAAATGTTCAGGGTTTTTTTTAGCTTATCTAAAATAAAAACTTAGGTACATCTTGTCTGACAGTAAAAACAATAGTTAGTGTACATTGTTGCTTCCACTATATGAACACAGAAACTTTTTTAAAGAGAAAAAGATTTTTGTGTATCCTTTTTCGGATGTAAACCTGATTGCTTCTTTTCTATCTGGCTTTGTTATCATGAAAGAGGCTTTGTTGAATCTTAGTGGATGACTTCTGGTAAAACCTTTTTTCTCGATGCAGTTCCTCCTCTCAGATCCTGTTTGTCTGCTGCTCCTCTTCTTTATCTGCACCACAACAAGTACCACCAAAATTTGGGAAGTGGTTTTTATGACTTCAAAATATTCTTTTTTTTTTCTCTATAGAAAATGTATAATAGCTTGTCTACATTATCAACATAAATGAGGTTTCTTCTGCACAGACAAGGGTCTGCTACGGGGTCCCACAGGGTTCAGTGCTAAGGCCAGTCTTGTGTTTATACTGTACATGCAGCCCTCGCAGTACAATACGCAGCTGTATTTTTCTGTGAAACCATATCTTAAGGACAGTAAGACCTGGATGTCCACAAATCTTTTGCTTCTAAATTAGTTGGTTTTGCAATGGCCTCCAGTACAACCGTGCAGAACCTTGGAGTTATTTGTTATTCAAATAGCATATTAATCAGGTTTATTAAAGCTGCACAACTACTGAAATACCTCATATGTCACTGAGATATTACAACCCTGATAAAATTCAACACAAATCCTTCAGAAGTAAAAAGTCCCCTCTTTATAAAGAAAATAAACTAATAACTAAATAAAGAGGTATGTACAGTTTTCTGTACCTTGTGAATACAGCAGTACATTTGTGCATCACAACTCAGTGTTCTCCACTCCTCAGAAATGACCACAGATAAAATGATATACCGTAGATGACCATTTAGTAGCCCGGGCGTTTAATATGCTAAATCCACTTGGACCCCAGGCGTTTATAAGAACCAGGCGGGTATTTGCACCAGGCTACAATTTATTTTTGCAATGAGCAGCACCAGACCATTACTTACAAAGAACATATGAGATCACCATAGTACCACTGGAACTAAAATTGTACACACTGTACACAACACAACACCTCACGACGAGCTCCCGATCACGAATCGTGAGGTCGCAAGAAAATCAAGCGTGTTTGAAATCCTGGTCGCTCCTCGTGAAGGAATCACAGTTGAAGCAGAGCGACCCGATTTGCCTCATCCTTTCACAGAGAGCATGCACAATCTCTGATGTTACGTCAAAAACTATTATTTGTAGTTTAAGTTTTGCAAATTCACATTACAAATCATGTTTTAATAGCAAAAAAAAGAGCGCATTTCCACGTATGGTGCGGGTCGCCGCGTCTGCGTTGGTGTAACGCGGAACCATAAATCAGCCCTCAGTTGTGCGCTGTCTGCTGTTCATAAAACCTCTTTTTTCTCTTCTCATTTTGCTGGGATGCCGGGTTCCTCCGCCGAGACACAACTTTTGCGGTACGCGTTCTTTGTTGTGTCTAAAAATGATTCGCAGTGCACACACCCAATCAGAAACGGTACAGATATTTTGGGATTTTAATATATAAAAAAATAAAATTATAAATAATAAAGAATCCCCATAACTGATGAACTGGAGCTGATCAGAGCAGTATGAACGATACTGTACACAATACAATGCAAATACAGTGTTATTACCAGGTTATTACCGGTAGTCGCCCGGGCGTTTAATTGAACCGGCATTTATTATGCCAAATGGGCTCGGACCCCGGTGGCTATTAGAGCACAGGCGCGTATTTGCACGCGGGCGACTATTTGGTCATCTACGGTAATCGTCATTTGTAACAGTAGTAACAAACCTCAGGTGTGTGTTAAAGAAAACTCAAAAAGAATCAAATGTTGCAGGCCTGAATTGTCGCTCGTTAGCATTGGACCAAAACTGTAAAGCCTTTTTACTCCTCGGAATAAAATAAAATAAATACGTTCAGGGCTTTATTCCACAGAGCGATTGGATTCAGTTAACCTCAGCCCAGGTGAAAATGGCGGTTGTGCAGACCTCCGTCATCAGTCCCAGTCAAGATCGGAAACAGCCAAGAACACTCCTCCTGTTCTCCTCTCATAGATGTCCGAACACAGAATCTCCCCCGAAGTCTGCTGTGGTCCAAACACGGTACCAGAAACTGAGAAGGAGCAGTGGCAACATCAGTCACCTTAGTTTGAACCACCTCTGGTGTGTGTTTGTATCGGGATTGGGGCGAGACTGAAGTCACCCACCGCAGAACCATGACTGGCCGTTGCCAGGATTAACTAGATCCGTGTCAGTTGGTGGGTAGACTCTGATGCGAGATGGGCTACTGGAATGAGACGTTCATGCACAAGAGAGGATGATATCGGACTGTTGAAATGCTGCTATGAAAGCAACCCTGGTAAGAGAGGATGAGGCAGCACGAGAAGGAGGCGTCTCCTCCAAGCTGCAGATCCCAGGAAAAACAGAGATCAGGGATCTTGCTCCAAAAGAGCTCAGTCCCATGATCAGTAAAGTGCTGCACAGAAACCTTCCAGGCCTCTAGTACAGGAACCGAGCTTAAACAGGGAAACGGCCCACAGAAGAAAGGTCAGGGTGGATTTTCTTTTTTTAATGACTTAAGTGCTTTTTAACATTTACTGCAATCACATATCCTGTTTTTTACTCAAAACTTATATTATTTACCTAAAGTGTACACTCATTGCTATCTAATCATAGTCCTGAGGATCATTTAACTCCAGAATTTTGCTTTAAGATGATTTTTATCAGTCGATGTGGATGAATGTTGTTTGAGCGGCAGCAGATTTCTTCTGTGGGACGTGAGAGTCAAAGATTCAAACTATTCAACGGTACGGCTTGAGTGCAAAAAAGAAGATGTTTTTCTAGAGATAACGAGTCAAAAGTGTGAGGTCTACTACCGTTCCCTCCTGCCATCATCACACAGAAACATCACTTTGGAGACAAGTAGCAACAAGTAACAAGTATTCACGTTTGACTGTCTCTCACTGGAAACCTCTGACATATGCGAGCTGTTTAGCGTTGTGCAGCGTTGTGCAGTCTGCGAGATCTGGATTTGGGTTGTGATTCATTTTCTTTTTGTGTATTTCGTCTCCTTTCTTCAGCACGGAGGATTTTAAATGAAGAACTGACAGAACTGGAGATATTACTGTTTAAAAGTGTCTTCATGCATTACGCTCCAGCTTGTTCCAGTGTCTTCGCCCTCAGCAGCTGTCTTTATATTTCCATACGGCCAGTCCTAAAATTAATCTGATAAACCAAACGAGTCAATGGAGGTTCCTGTTTGTTTGTTTGTTATATTTAGCATCCCCATTAGCATTAGCAACAGCATTAGCTATTCTTCCTGGGGGTCCGACATACACACAACACACAAATTAACACTTAATACATAACAGACATACATTATAGGCTATGACGAACAAAACAATAATAGACACAACTCCCTTAGTCACAAACAAACAGAGGAGAACTAAATCCCCATCATTCTCAGACATAAAAACATAGAAATGAAATCAAATAAAACACCTTCATAAGCAATACCTGCCTGAAATGACCTTATCTTAGAATTCTTGACCACTTTTCACCTTTATTGTGATAGGGTTTACACTACCTGTAATTCTATTCAAACTTCATTCTATTTCTTTCCAAATGTCAAATCATAATTCATTACATTTTAAAAGATATTGTTTCAACTGAATCTTAGATCAATCTTTGCTACCTACATAAGAAATATAAAACTGGTAAAGAATTATGTAAAAAAAAAAAGTTCTCTGTATCAAACCTGTTCTCACCCTTGGTAGTATGAACCTCCTTCCTGATGTCATTCTTGTACTGTAACCACGGTGAGCAAAATGATAATAATCTGTCATACAGTTGTTTCAGAGATCGTGTCACCAGTATATTCCTCAGAAAATTTAACAAAGTATAAGTAGACCTTTGTCTTATAGATAACCAGCCTAGAAGGTTATACTGCTGGACACATTAGATCTATAAGGACACAATAGAGCACAACGTGCAGCTTTATTTTGTGCCACTTGTACCTGTATTTCTTCACATTCTTTTTTTTTTTTTTTTTTTAACCTTGTCTGCACACATATTAATGATTGATACCATGAAGGTAGAAACCAAAGGTATATATATGTGCATTATTACTATATTTAATATATATACATATATATATGCATACACATACATAAATATACACATACAAACCCAGTGATTTTTTTTAATTTTTTTTTGGGGTGGGGGGGGTGACGACATCCACTGCCAATCCAGGAAGCAGGAACACACTGAGACACACGTCAAGCACTGGAAATCTGCAACAAAAAAACCACAAACAAAACACGAAACCGGCACGGAGCCGACCAAAACACGAACAGCAATCGACCCAAATCTTGAGATCTGATCGCAGTCTGAGCTAAGCTACACTGTAAGAAATGTTCGTAAAAATTGCAGTGAAAAACTGTAAAATAGCAACAGTAAAAGACCGTAAAATCCAAAATAGTATATCACTGTAGTAGATACATTATATTACCCTAAATCAAGAAAAAGTACATAACTATACTTTTTACTGTAATAATATGTAGAAATCACACAATTTTACTGTAAAATTATAATTTTTTGGTAAAATTAATTTGAAAATACCGTAATATCACAAGCATGTAATTACCCTAAAATTAATGGTATTATTCTGTCTAAATTACAGATTTAGCTGACGTTTACATTTAAATTTACAGTATAAAACTGTTCAACATTCAGCAAAAACATACTGTAATTTCTACATAAATAATATGTTAAAAATATAGTGTAATGTTTTTGTTGACATTACGGTAAAAAACTGACAAATAGAAACAGTAAAAGATCATAAATCCAAAATAGTATATCACCGTAGTAGATACAGTGAATTACTCTAATCCAAGAAACAGTATATAACTTTAATTTTTACTGTTATAATATGTAGAAAACATACAATTTTACTGTGAAATATGAAATGTTGGTAAAATGTATGTGAAAATACCGTAACGTCATGAGCATGTAATTACCCTAGAATTAATGTTATTATTCTGTCTAAATTACAGATTTTGCTGATGTATACATTTAAATTTACAGTATAAAACCTTTAACCATTCAGCAAAAACATACCTTCATTTCTACAGAAACAAGATGTTAACGGTTTTAAAAAATCGTTGTAGAAATTACAGTAAAAAACTATCAAATTGCAACAGTAAAAGATCATAAAATCTAAAATGGTACATCACTGTAGTAGATACATTGAATTACCCTAAAACAAGAAACAGTGCATAACTTTGATTTTTACTGCCATAATATGTAGAAATCACACAATTTTACTGTAAAAATATGGCAAAAACAATGTTAAAATATTGCAATGTCACAAACATGTAATTACCCTAAAATTGACAGTATTATTCTGTTTAAATTACAGATTTTTCTGATGTGTACATTTAAATTTACAATATAAAACCTTTCACCATTCAGCAAAAACATACCTTAATGTCTACAGAAAAAAGATGTTAAAGGGTATATTTTTGTTAAATAATGTTGATTTCAAGATAAAACATATATGTTTAAATATATTTTACTGTCAAAATGCTAACTAAACTAAGACATAACTACAAAGATGCATTTTTATGAAGAAAGTCAAGTGATTGCTGTGCAGAAAAAAATGTGTGACTATGTTAAGGACATCCGTTTTAATTAGTTCTCCTTCGATTATGACAAGTTATTAATGCTCAGGGTGTAGAAACTTATAGGTCTGAGAGCCTCCTGACTAATGGTATGGGGCCTATTTTGTGTCTTTTTTTGCACAGTTCACTAACGCTTTGAGCTAGGAAGCTGACATTCTAGACTCTGTATCAGGAGGTGACTCTCATCCACTGTGCCAAGTTTCAGATCTGTGTGACCTTCGGAAGTGTCAAAGGTCACCGCATGTGTTGCGTTTCGGCCCTGCAAAGCATATTTTGTGTCTTTTTTTGCACAGTTCACTAACGCTTTGAGCTAGGAGGCTACAATTCTAGACTCTGTATCAGGAGGTGACTCTCATCCACTGTGCCGAGTTACAGATCTGTGTGACCTTCGGAAGTGTCAAAGGTCACCGCGTGTGTTGCGTTTCGGCCCTGCAAAGCGCTATTTCGTGTCTTTTTTTGCACAGTTCACTAACGCTTTGAGCTAGGAAGCTGCAATTCTAGACTTTGTATCAGGAGGTGACTCTCATCCACTGTGCCGAGGTCCAGACCCGTGCGACCTTCGGAAGTCCCAAAGGTCACCGTGTGTGGTGACTTTTTGGGGCCTTTTTTGGGTGTTTTTTGAATAATTCACTAACGCTTTGAGCTGGGAGGCTGATTTTTGACTATGTTGCAATGCAGAAGGCCCTTTTCTAGGATCTTTTGGTCCCGTGGCTGTACGACTTCCACATAGCTAGTTGGCGTTGCAGAGGTTTCACAGAGTTGAGACTTGGCAAGCCCAATCAAGGCCCCATATGGTGGCCACAGGTCAAGTTTTACTTGGTTTGGTCAAATTTTCTGGCAACGGCGTCCGTTCGAATGTTGGAAAAGGTGAAGTTTCAAAGCCCCGCCCATCGAAAAGTACAGGTCCGATCTGCACCAAACTAACGTCTGTCTGTTCAAGGGATGCCCCCAAACAACATATAAAAAAATCTGACTTCTATGACTTCTGCAACAGTGTTTCCTCCAAAACGTCCTGGCTGGTTAGGAGGGTGTAGAAACCTCTAGCTCTGAGAGCCTCCTGACTAATGGAATGGGGCCTATTTTGTGTCTTCTTTTGCATAGTTCACTAACACTTTTAGCTAGGAGTCTGAAAACCTCAATAAAACACTGCTAAAACCGATTTTAAGGTTCTTTTACTTGTTTTTAAGTGTCTTAACGGCCTTGGCCCTTCTTATCTTTCAGACCTGCTTTTACCATATCGGCCCTCGCGGACCCTGAGATCCTCCGGTACCGGTCTTTTATCTGTTCCCAAAGTGAGAACCAAAACCTTTGGTGAAGCTTCATTTCATTTTTATGGCCCACGTCTGTGGAACAGCCTGCCGGAGGAATTCAGGGCCGTAGAGACTGTTGATGCTTTTAAAGGTCGGCTCAAGACTCACCTTTTTAAATAAGCTAACTGAATCTCCTTTTACTTGTTTAGCACTACTTATTAATGTTTTCCTATATGTCATTTTATTCCTCTTAAGTTCCTCTTAAAGCTTTTATTAATTACTTATTTATTTTATTACTTATTTACTCATTTATTTTTTAATGTTGCTTCTACTGTCAGTGTACTTATGGGCACTGTTAGTGCCCATAAGTTATCCTTTATAGTAACATTCATTTATGCTGTTTTTAGTATGTTTTACACTCCTTTTAGTTCTGGTCATATCTTGTTTATTGTTTCTTAGTTCTCAGCGCCAGTGTTCTCCTCATGGGGGTCCTCCACGCCGGGAGCTTGGTCTGCCTACGGGGGGCTGTCCTGGCCTGGATAGTTGGGGGTCCTACTGTCCTGGCCTGGATAGTTGGGGGTCCTGCTCCAGGGCCTGGATAGTTGGGGGTCCTGCTCCAGGGCCTGGATAGTTGGGGAGTCCTGCTGTCCTGGCCTGGATAGTTGAGGGTCCTGCTCCAGGGCCTGGATAGTTGGGGGTCCTGCTGTCCTGGCCTGGATAGTTGGGGGTCCTGCTCCAGGGCCTGGATAGTTGGGGGTCCTGCTCCAGGGCCTGGATAGTTGGGGGTCCTGCTCCAGGGCTTTATAGCCGTGGTGTGGGCCCCTCTCTGTCTGGGTCCGCAGGGTCTCTGCGGCGGCGTCCCCTGTAGTCGTGGGCTTGGACAGCTCTCGGTGTGGATGGCTCCCATAGGACGGTGTTTCCTCACCTGGTCTATCAGTGCTCAGCCATACTCCATTTTATAAGGGTGGGGGGTGCCGGGTGGGTCTGCATCTGTATAGTATGCTGTGTGTATGTGTGTGTATGTCTTATGAATGAGGGTACGGGGAGTTTGTGTGTGTGTGTGTGGGGGGGGGGGGTCAAGGGAGATTGTTTTTTTTTAATGTATTTTTGTAAAGCACTTTGTGTTGCATAAAGAGTGCTATATAAATAAATAAAGTTTAAGTTTAAGTTTAAAACAGCGTTAAAAACATGCTTTTACAAACTAACAGTAACAAACAGTACCTTGCGCGACAAAAACGCATAATTTAGCCACTATAACAAAGAATAATATATAAATAATAATAATGTCATAATCCGTGTATATATCACGACCACGGATCCCCTTGACTTTGCATGGTACAATATCCGTGGTGCCCACACGGAATTATACCACTTTCCGTGTTGGTACCACGGAAAATAGTGGTGAGAGGTCGTGGGCATTTCACGGATTTTTGTGAGATCACGTTGTACTGATTTGGCTGATCCGGTCTGTTCTAAATGGCAATCTACGGTCACAGTCATCAGCTTGTATATTCAGTACCTGTGAAAATAAAATGCCAAAATGTTATTCTGGTGACTGGGTTATGTCTTTTATTGAAAATCTGAAATATACAAGATGAAACCATAGGTGTGGAGCTACTTCCCTAACCAGTTCTCCCTGAAAACTTATTGGAAAATAATTTTTATAATAGATTTTTATTGAGTCTACACAGTCCCTAAGTGAAAAATAAATTCAAAATAGTTTGGAACATATGAACCTATGTTTACACAATTTTGTGTGAAAACTGCTCAAATCAGAGACCCCTTGTGACTAATAATTAAAAACAATATGATGCAGTAATGGCTGTTTCTCGAAAGCTACAATATATCAAATTGGTACCACTTGATTAAAGGCAACTTCAATTTTGATAATATGTGTAGTCATCCAGTGTAAATCTGATATTTAGCTTGCCAAATTAAAGTTAAACATATGTTTGGGATTTTTTTATTCGTTTTTAAAAGAAAACCAACTTTGTCAACAAATTAAGCCATGATAAATATGTGAAATCCAAAAAAAATATTTTTTCCTATGTAGTCACATGTCTTGATAGTTTCCACAGTAAATTTCGTGTTTCTACCTATAACAGAAAAAAAAAATCTGTGGGGCTTTTCTTTAATATACTGTAATTATACTTTAATATACTAAATCTTGTTAGTCATTAATTGGTTGAAGCTAGGGTCTACGATTTTACATATTGTACATTTTTATTAAAATCATTTAGAATGTTTTTATGGCCCAATAGTGTTATCTATGAAATATGATCAGCAAATAACCAAAAGAAAAAATATTCTAGCTGCTGTGATCCTGCAAACAAGCCAACCAAAAGGTTGAAAAAAAAAAAAACGAAAAAAAACGAAGCTCGTCGTTGAGAACATTGTGTGAGGCTGCAGGTGCAGTTGGGCGGGCCCCAGTGCCCTCAGACGGATGGGCCATCAATTAACGGAGCGCAGTGAACTTTCGAACCCCTCTGGACTCAACCACTTCTGCGCGCTCAATCCAACGCAGAACGCACTCCTGCCTCGTGGAAATGTAAGTGAAAGATATTCTTCACTTTGTTTCATGTATTTGTTTAATTTAAGAGTAAGTTAACTTAACTAACGTTATCTTCAGAGAGTTTACCCAAGTTTGGCAAAATGTTGAATTGTAATTTCTGTGGCAAGTCGGTTAAGACATTGAGAGGTTATGTGCTTCATTGCAAACTTCATCGAAATGAACCACGCTGTTTGTTTAAGTGTTTTGGAGCTGAGTGCAAGCAGACATTTTGCAGATATGGAGCGTTTAAGGCTCATTTTTACCGGAGGCATAATGTTGAGGAGGGAAAGGAAAGAAGAAGGGATGAAGGAAGGAGGATGGAGGAAGGGATGAAAGAAGGAAGGGGGAATGGAGGGACAGAAGGGAGGAAAGGAAGAGAGGAGGGAGAAAAGAAGCTAAGAAAATGGGGAGGAAAGAGGGACAGAGGGGAAGAAGGAAGGAAAGGAGGTAGGAATGAAGGAAAGGAAGGAAGGAGGATGGAGTAAGGGATGAAAGAAGGAACCGTAAAAGCAGATTGGGTCAATTGACCCAGAAAGAGAACAGGAGGACTTTACTTTACATGCAGGGAGTTTTATGATTTTGTTTTTTTGTTATAATCTGATACCAGCAGTGAGTTTGCAGAGTTTCTTGGATATCCATGCGTTCGAATAAATTAAACTGTTTCTGAAGAACATTTGAGCCTTTGTTTCAGTGTTTTTTTTTTTTTGACACTTCAGAGTAAGTTGAAGACTGGTGGCATTGCTAAGATCTAAGAATTCCAAGGTAAGTAAACCGAATATATGTAACAAATATTTTGGAGTGTGGAGTAAATTGTCTTAATTATCTGCACACAATGCTTTTGTATAAATTATCTTGTAAGTAAAAATGTAAATCTTTTGCTCCTGTCACCTTTTAGGCATTGCATTCAAACCCCTATGAGTGGTTGTGGACTTGGAGGGAACAACTTGCTGGCCTTTGTGACACCCAGGAAACCTTTTCTGCTTAATTGGACAGCAGCAGTAGAAATAGATGGGAAACACAGAGGGGAGAGAGGATGCAAAGGGCCCAAGCCGGATTCAGACCTTGGTCGCTGTGATAACAGTATGTTGTACATGTTCTACTAGGTGAGCCACTTGGGCGTCCCAGCTGTTATGTTTTTGAGTGAATTTAGCCATTTGATCGTAATTTGCAACCTGTGCAATGAAAAGAGCCGAAGTGTTGCTGCTTTAGATGATTTCATCTTTCACTTAAGAGGATGCATGTCCTCCTGTCTTCTTTTATCTCCTCTCTTTCAGGTCTTATGTCTGCCAGTGGTTGTACTTGACATGGACCTCATCAAACTCTTTGTTGTCCTACTAGTCTACCTTTATCATCACATCCCAATAATAAATAGTCTGGTAAGTGGTTGTACAGTTCTGTCAGTGTACATTAATTTAACAGAAGGCTTTAGGTTCATCTTTTTGTAAGCACTGTGTAGGCATTTCTTGTTCAGTGTACTATACAATTGTTGATGTTTTGATTTGGTGTATTTGACAATATGAAAACATACATATTTAAAAATAAAAGGTCATCCACTGTTAAAAATGCATAATTTGAACACTGCATTTTTGATATAGCAAATGCTTGTATCACTGATTGGATGTCTCAAATTTCCATCTTAACTCAGACAAAACACAGGTCCTTGATTGGCCCTGACTGCTTTGCTTTAAGAGGTTACCCATTATACTAGGAAGATCAAAACCTTCTCTTACAATCTTGTTCTTTCTGATCAACATCTGAATTTGGAACAAAACATTATTTATGTTTTCATTCTTATTTCTTGCAGTTGCATTCACCACATTCTGATGGTCTTAAGTGACCTTTTGTATTAAAGAAACGTAATACACACAAAGGACAAACTTCTCTCAGGCAAAATGTATTAAAATGATTATATCAGAGATATTTTAACTTTGTTGGAAATACCACAACCTACAGCAATATAACAAGTGTTGGAAATCAGCATATTGTAAAATACTGCTCAGTATTGAAATAGGTAGATGAGCAAACTGATCAGCAACTAGCCAGTATAGATGGAATAGTTCTGAGGATGTTCACTCAAGCCTACAGCTGAAGTATTAATTTGAGGAACGTACCAGTACTGCATAGACAATGCTGTTGGCTATCTGTTCCTGCAGTTATCAGCTGGTAAAACATTGTTTAACAATGTTAAATAGCAGTGTAACCAGAACCTCTGCAGGAGCCGGGCACCTGTCTGCCGCAGCAGGTGGGAGCAGCTCTGGTAACGGCAGAGCTCAGCCGGTTACACCCGCTGCTCAGTGGGTAGGTTCAGTAAAAGCTCTGCTGCTGTTGGCTCCTGAAGCTAAAACTGTCTTTGTTACAAAAAACTGAGTTAAACTCAGACAACTTTATTTAAAAACTGTGTGTTCTGGAGGGGAAAAGTCCTCATCTTCAAAATAGTCTCTGTGTCGCTCTCCATTTTTCTCTGTCACTGAGCAACTCCTGCTGTCCTGCCTCACCCCGTCCCCACCACCCCATCCCAGCCCCCTGCCCACTTTTTTGCATTTTTTCATAATTATGAACTTAATTATGAAATGGACGGAGTTAGCTCAGAACTGGGGGTTTAGTTACACTTTAAACAGGTCAGGAAACACATTGGCTGATGGTTGGGCGCTCTGTTACGGCAGGCTTATTGTCATTTTAACCTAAAGCTAAATCTGTTAACTGTTTTAAGTGGCTCCTGAAATCATATTTATAGATTGGCCTTTTTGTGAAATTTTTTAACCTATTCTTGTTCACCATTTTGTAATTTATTTCTGTTTTAACAGTATTGTATTTGTTTTTTCTTTATTTTTGTTGTGAGAAGCACTTTGCAACCGCATAAGTGCTATATAAACAAATATAGAATTTATGTTGTTATTATTATTATTATTATTATTATTATTATTATTATTATTAATAATAATAATAATAATAATACTCTGATAGCTAAATGGTTAGGGTGCATACCACATGGGTGCAAATGCAGCAAGTCGCTTGGTTCAATTTCTGACCATTTGCTGCATGTCATTCCCCGACTCTCGTTCCCCACATTTCCTGTCTGTTTCCACAGCGAACAACTGATTGAGTCTTCAAGCAGAGATTACGACAACACCTGCTCAAAGTTCCAGTTTCATGAACATCGCACCATGTCTGTATGAGACTCTGTCCCCGTCTTCAGTCAAGTCTGGACCCAATGACTCCGACACCAGTCTTGTCAAGGCTAATTAGAGGTAAGCATAGTTCATTGGAGCTCAGTTTACCACCAGGATGCTGTGAGTTTATCTCTGTATGCATCATGCACCGCATCAATCTAACTTGTGCTTTGTTTCTGTTTTCTGGCTGCAGAGAGGATCATGTCAGTACACAATGAACACCTGGTGGACAACATGCGAGTCCTCAAGCAGGACCTGTGAAAATACACGCTTTCAGTTCCACTTTCTTGAACATCATGTGTGTGAGACTATTCCATGTTGAGTGACCTCTGCACTCAAGTCTGGACTCAGGAAGTCATTACTCTTGATCAACGCAGGGCAAGTGGCTAATTATTTCATGTTTTTTCATTCCACCATGGATTATTCTTCATATGGACACATGCTGGTTTTTCAAGATCTCAATACTGCTTTGTGAGTACACTGGACAAGTTATTGGATCAGTTCAATCTGTTTTTCACAGAGAATGTGTAAATGCAAAAGCAGTTTCTCAAAGTTTATCAACACAAGGCTATACATGGGTTTACAATGTGCTTTATTTGTTATTTCCTTCGTAATGTACCAAGCCGGTTTTGATTGTAAAATCTATGTCAGCCAACTGTAATGCCTTATGTGTTTTTGCAATGAAATTCTGGCAACCACAGCGGGTGGTAATTTACTGTAAAGTTGAACCATGCAATAAAATATAATATATCATACAGTTGTACTGTTTATCACTGAGATAGACAGTAATTAGGTTTGCAGTGTATATATGTTGTTTTTAAAATAGTTTACTTTACACAAGTTTATATTAGCTGTTATTTTTAAAGCAAATTACCATAAACAGGTTTACAATATGTCTGTTTTCATAGTAATTTACCGTAAACACAACAGTTCTCAACTATGAAATTTACGGTTGCCTGAAAAGCATACCGTAATGTCATATACATTGTTACTGTATTTTTTTACGGTGAAATTCTGGCAACCACAACTGCCAGTATATTACCGTAAATTACACAAGGGTTAACTGTAAACAGGTTTACAATCGATCTGTTTTCATAGTAATTTACCGTAAACACAACAGTTCTCAACTATGAAATTTACGGTTGCCTGAAAAGCATACCGTAATGTCATATACATTGTTACCGTATTTTTTACGGTGAAATTCTGGCAACCACAGCTGCCAGTATTTTACTGTAAATTACACAAGGGTTAACTGTAAACAAGTTTACATTATAACTGTTGTTTTTAAAGCAAATAACTGTAAACAAGTTTACAATATATATTTTTTTCATAGTAATTTACTGTAAATAAAACAGTTCTCAACTATGAAATTTACGGTTGCCTGAAAAGCATACCGTAATGTCATATACATTGTTAACGTATTTTTTACGGTGAAATTCTGGCAACCACAGCTGCCAGTATTTTACTGTAAATTTCACAGTTTTTTTTTTACAGTGTACCGCTACCGCTACCTAACCCCAAAAACTACAGAGCCAGCATGCAGGTGAACAAGCCGGTGTATGTCTATGTGTGTGTATGCGTGTATGTATACACACATGTATAATTTCTTCACATTCTTAACTGAAGTATTTGACCAAACTAAAAAACAATAATCCAGTTGCGACAAAACCAAAGTGTCATAACATCTAGAGATAAAAATGTAGGAATTCTTCTCACTAGTGATACGCCTCTTCTCATTTTGCAAACTACAAAATCAGTTTGTTTGGAGCATGACAGATTATGATCTAAAATTACACCCAACACCTTTGTCTTATAAACCTGTTCAACGGAAATATTATTATTATTTCAATGTCAGTATTAGTTCAGGTTTAAATTGATACTTAGAAAAAAGCAATATCTTATCTTATTGATTTTGTTTTGCCAACATTAAGAATTAATT
The DNA here is from genome assembly GCF_033807715.1 of Cololabis saira. Lineage (NCBI taxonomy): Eukaryota > Metazoa > Chordata > Actinopteri > Beloniformes > Belonidae > Cololabis > Cololabis saira. The sequence goes on along the minus strand of NC_084601.1, from coordinate 31,779,226 downwards.
TATTATAACTTATCCATTCAGCTACTACATTTAATTCCTCCTGCGATATGTCATTCAATTCACCTATTAAAGAAGCAGTAGCCTGTTGAAGTCCCTTTTTGCCACAAGGACCCCGATGGGTCACCAGTTCAATCTAAACTACTTGCTTTGGCCTTTTACTGAAATATCTCAGGCATTTACAAGTTTAATGAATAATATCCAAATGATACTTGGATGTAGTCCAATGTTTCTGCCTTTTAAATGAGATAAACAGATTGGTATTTGGTATTTGGCAACTGAATAGAAATGAACTGAATCATATTTTATCAACCCTGAAGGGAGAAATGATGTTGTTGCAATCGAAGCTACTTAGGAAAATATATTGGAGATTAAAATGTAAAACAAATATCAGTTGAAAAGATGTCAGAGGTTCATGGTGCAGCAAATGTGTAATGATGTAAAGTCTGGTGGAGATAAAGATGAAAAGGCGGGGTAATTCTGTTCTGATCTGCGTTTGTGAGAAGGCTAGACCCCAATACTCAGATATCCGTACTTTTGTTTGTTAGACAGACAACCAGCTTCCACTTGGGGTATCAAATCTGGTGCTTTCACCCACTGGTGGCCATGAACGGCGCCGTGCAACGAGGCTTCACTTGGTTTTAGTCGTTTAACAGATGTCAGGATGTCTAAGCTTTCACTAAAGCAACACTGGCGAACTGTTCTCTGTTGTTTCTTTTTTGCTCGTGGGCGCCCCCTGCAGTTCTCACCCAGTTCTGCACCATTGCAACCACAGGTGGCAAATTAGCAAACTTCTGGTGGACTTTCTTACCAACTGAAGCCCAGTAAAACCTGAACAGAACACAAAACAAGGGAACTACAGAAGGAAAAAAAGGTAGAGCTATGTTTTTAAAGCCTCTAGAATGGACACCAAATTACGGAAAAAAAGCAAAAAACCAAAGATTTGCAAAACTACTGCTTGTGGTTTTGGTCACGAGGCAGGACTTAGTTGCAGGTTATGATTTGCAGCCACTGTCTGAGGCCCACCCTCATTTCTGATGTCACAGAACTCACAAAACAGGAATTTTCAGACCTAAAGGAACCCCAACGAACTGTCAGAGTTGTGTTAAGTCACTTGTAGGGTTGCCACCCGTCCCGTAAAATACGGAATTGTCCTTTATTTGAGAAAAAAATGTTGCGTCCCGTATTGAACTAATACGGGACACGATTTGTACTGTATTTTCCTTAACTTTTACACCATATTCTAGTTGAATTATTGAAATAAGTTAACTTTTACACCATATTTTAGTTGAATTATTGAAATAAGTTAACCTTTACACCATATTCTAGTTGAATTATTGAAATAAATTAACCTTTACACCATATTCTAGTTGAATTATTGAAATAAATTAACTTTTACACCATATTCTAGTTGAATTATTGAAATAAATTAACTTTTACACCATATTCTAGTTGAATTATTGAAATAAGTTAACTTTCACACCAAATTGTAGTTGAATTATTGAAATAAATTAACTTTTACACCATATTCTAGTTGAATTATTGAAATAAATTAACTTTTACACCATATTCTTCACCTGTAGGCTATATTATACATCTGGGCTGATGTGGACATACAGTAGCATAGGAGGCTATTTCAGTTGCTAGTATGGTTGGCTGTCTGTACAGTCATGCAAGTTCAATGCTATTAAAGCACTTTAAACTTTAAATCAAAGCATTTTGTTTTTTTATATAAAAATAAACACATTTTTATTCAGTTTAGAAGTTTGGGGGCTTTTTTCTTTTGGCTCCTGCGCTGCTGAAATCAGGGCGTCCCTTATTTCTATTTCTGAAAGGTGGCAACCCTAGTCACTTGAGACGCCCAAATACTGTAAATGCTCTCTTGCACAGAAAAATATATTTGTTTCACCAACATGTTAAACTACAAAATGCACCGTTTGTATCAAAGGTATTTCACAACTGTATTTACTGTCATATAATTGATGCAAATTGTGCTTCTGTTTCCGAAAGACTGCGCTGCAGTCAGCCAAGCATCCCTCTCCGCGTTCCCCTACGTACAGTTCTCCTCCTGAGAGACGAGGCTTTCAGGCTGCACGCATACATATGTATAATCCCTCACAGGGTGTTTTTGTTGTGTTTATGTGGGCTTTGGTGGCAATCTTCTACCTGTAATCCCTGTGAAGAATATTATTCTTGTTTTATTGTGGCATCAGAGCGCTTTGCAGCATGAATTATGAATTCACTTGTTTCTCCAAGATTTCATTATGTCATTTCACGAGTGTGGACCTCCTCTTCTGAGATTATGACACATTTCCTTCAATGTGACACAGAAAAAAAAAAAAGGGAAAAGCAGTCATAGTTGTCGAGAAGGATTCACTTTTGAAGCTACTTGTTGATGTAAATCCAGTAATTATGGGATTACCGTGCCGTGGGGAATTACTGATGAAGGCACAAAGTGGTTTTAAGTACTCCACATATAAATGTTTGTGTTAGCAGCTGCACGATTTCAATGCAACTTGGAAAAAAATACAGTCAAGACTACAGGTCCAGCTGCTGTACAGTTTATCTGGAGGTGTAAATCCCTCCTTGTTATTTATTTTGGACATATATGTGTGTGTGTTTTTGTTACATTAGCTGTCAAAGGGCGATAAAAAGGAAAAAAGGGTTGACAGGTTACCTGTAGCAAAATTAATTTTCTACTATTTGAAACATCCAGTTAAGCTCTTTTACGTGTGGTTTAATACATAACTGCAAAGGTGACTTTCCTTTTTATTTCTTTTATTATTGTAAAATAATCTTAGTAAGGTGGGCGTACCTTTAGACTACCTGGAACCTTCAGGATGGACCTTCCACCTTCCATCTCAGGCCTCTCAGGCTTAATATCCACAATACCTGGGGTCCGTTTCACAAAGCAGGTTCAACAAACTCTGAGTCTAATTCTGAACTCTTAGTTGATCTGATCTGAGATCGGAAACTCTGAGTTTTAGGTTCCAGAACAGCGGATTTGAGGTAATTTACTCAACTCTAAGTAGTTTCACCTGGAGTTAAGCGCGTGCGCCACAACTATAAAAAGCCAGCATCAATTGAGCCCCGATTCGACGATTCACCATGGCAACCGGCGACAACAAAAGATACACATACCTTTTCTTTTTTTTTTAAACTTTATTTAACATTTCAATTTACAAAATCCCTTTGAGGAAACATTAGTTTGCATCTGAAGATCCACATACTTCACGCCACTGGAGTTAGAAGTGTTAATACGTGCGTATGGCGAGTATGAGCATATTTCGGAAAAAAAAACCCCACAACTGCAGCAGCAAGGCGTGGGAGAAAGTTGCTGCAGTCAATGTGTAAGTTTGAATGCAGCATTCATTTAACATTTAAGCACACTGTCTTATAATATTACAGATGGAATGGTATTGAATTAAATTGTATTGTCATTTAGATCAGGGTTGGGTACGGCAGCCACCATACCTTGGCTTCAGGGGAAAATGTAAATGTTTTTTTTTTAATACATTTATGGAATCACTCTGTGTCTATTTGTATTAATTTATCCTATTACTTAATACATATAAAATAACTACAAATGCATATCAGAACAACATGATGGATTTCACTAGGTATTATCTTTCCCACCACTTGTGACAAGTGGGAAAGCAGTGAAATCAGAGCTTAAATGTTCATTTCTGATCGTTAAATAGGCACAAAATCCCCCAAAATAAACACAAAACTATGCTGAAAAATGCAGCCTAACATATTTTGAGGGAATGGAGAACAAGCGCCTTTAATCGTGTGTTTCCACCATCCAATGGAAAGACATCTCCTAACATTAAGTTAGTATTCAGAAACCTGAAGTTTATTGACTGGTTGTTTTTGCTACTTGAAAAAATTGTGGTGTTTCCACCAGCGGAATTTCAAAGACGTGAAAAGATGGTGTAAATATTTCATCTGTTTTTGCGATGAGAGGGTCCTGCTGGGATCATCGGTCCTGATCTTCAGCTCTCACTGAAGCGGCGGGGATGAATATCTGCACCTCCAAGTCTGAGAGCATAGGGTTGGAGGTGAGATGCTGCCTCCAGCGGAGGAGCACCTCACAGTTTTGCTTGCGAGGCGGATCAGTGTGGCGTCTGCAGTAGTGCGGCCTCTGTTCTGGTCTCTGGTGGGGAACCCAGAGTTGGGCCAGAGGCAAGGCTCTGTTTACTGGTCGATTCGTGCTCCTACTCTCACCTCTGGCTATGAACTCTGGGTAGTTGTTGGAGACCCTCCTGTAGATACAGGGTGAGATGTTCATCCAGGCACCTGTCTGGGATGTCTCCTGGGATGCCTCCTGGACATTTGTTTACTGTCCAGTTTATGTTTATTTAAAAGGATCCCCATTAGCTGACACCAAAACGAAAGCTAGACTTCCTGGGGTCCAGACAATAAAATACAAAATCAAACATACAATCTCAATTCATAAAGTACATTTATAGCTCTCAGCTGGCTGGAGTTAGTTGGAGAGAGGGATCCTCCAACCTGGTCCACACCCGAATAAATATCTATTCATGAATTGATGAATATTTAGTTAAAAAAAAGAATAAAAGAGTGGAATTGAGGGAAACCCAGCAAAGCGAGAGGACCGGACCCACATCTACTCTCTACATTCACCGAGACAGTAAAGCCGATATACAGCGTGTGATCAGCAGCAGCACGCGAGTCGATCGTTAGGGTGGTCCTTCCTATCAGAGGATCAATGGTTCCATCCACGGCCAATCAATGTGTCCCAGTGTCCTTGGGATGGACACTGGGTCCAATATTGGTGTGTGATGGATGGATGGATGGACGGATGGATGGATGGATGGATGGATGGATGGATGGATGGATGGATGGATGGATGGATGGATGGATGGATGGATGGATGGATGGATGGATGGATTGATGGCTGGATCAATAAATGGGTGGGTGGATGGATGGATGGATGGATGGATGGATGGATGGATGGATCAATAAATGGGTGGATGGATGGATGGATGGATCAATAAATGGATGGATGGATCAATAAATGGATGGATGGATGGATGGATGGATGGATGGATCAATAAATGGGTGGGTGGATGGATGG